>NC_088980.1:114880254-115180254 GCF_963932015.1 Anas acuta | reverse complement strand
CCATAGATAGAGGGAGCCACAGATAGAAAACAGTCATGAGGAAATGAGCTATGGACCATTCAGAAAGCTGTTCAGTTCTAAATTATAACAATAATAATAATAATAAAAATCCATATTGAATGAGGAAAAAATATGAAATAAAAGGCAATAGATATTTTTTTTGAAATTTATTATTTCAGTAGTTTACACTTTTCAAAATTTATATTTCCAGGGCCTTTCTATTTTAAAACAATTTAAAAAATAATGAAATTTTAAAGTGAGGCAAATTTCTGACAGTTCATCTGAATTTTTCAAATCAGAATATATTGATTATATAAATAAATAAATAAAAATAAAAATACAAAATACAAAATATAAAAATATAAAATAAAATATATGTAAATATTTATTTTTGTGAATTGGGATCACCATTGCTGGCAATGTAGAATTTGTTTTCAGCAGTCATAGGTTTCTTGCTCTGAAGATGCAGGTTTCTTGCTCTTACACTGCTGGACTGTAGATCATCTGTTCTCCATACTTTGAGTTAGTTATTAAGACCTATTGAGATAAGGTTTAAAATTTTGAATTTCATGGACAACTTATTTGATTTTGCAGTGATAAACTGAATGTGAATGAGCTGTTAGGGCTGCAGGCTTTGTGTAGAGAGAAGGGAAATTCAAATTAAGATAACAGTCTGTGCCTTTACTGAGTGAGGATGGATAGTAAGGAGATGAAAGTACTTATTCGGATGGATAGTAAGGAGACAAAAGTGAAAGAAGTAAAAAGCTTGTGGGCTTGATATGAACAACAGTATGACAGAAATTTTGAAAAATATGCTTTTTGCTTTAATTCTTTGTGGCCAGGGTGTTTTTGTTTCTGATTTTGGTTTTGCTTTTGTTTTTTTCTGCAAAGTTAAACATCTCCAAATGTGCATTAAATCCAAGAAGTCTAACATGGTTTCTCCTAATGATATGGGGATTTATTATGAAATACTGGAAGACTGTCTTAGTTTAAAGTTGTGTTAGTGCAGATAAGTAGCTTTGAAGACTATGTACAAAGAAAGAAAAAGAAGCTTTTAATGTGGTACAGGGGAGTCCCAAATTCCATGAAGAAGAGGTCTGAACATCATACATGTTCACATATGTCAGATCTGAACATCTCCAGCTGCTAACAACAGTTACAAGAAAACATGGTACCAGATAGCTATAACTTCATTTAGTATAGAGTGGTGACAAGGGCAAATCAATGTCTTAGTGTATAATTTTCTGTGAAATACTGTTGAATCTCTTAATGAAATCTTTGCAAAACTATGTTTTCCATGTGTGTCATGAACCTAAAAAAGACAAGCATGCTAAAAAAAAAAAAAAAAAAAAAAAAAAAGATTTAATGCAAGACTAAATATCAATGATGTCTTCTAATGGTGCTAGTTATAAATGTATGGGAAGCACTATGTAGCTTAGCTTCAGGAACTGCTAAAACCTCAAGAAAATGGTGAAATATTTGTAAGTGAAAAAAGAAACTGTGACATCAGTTAATGTGATTATACTACATAACCTTTTGATTTTGATATTGGCAGCGTTGTACCATGAAGAAATGGAGAAATTATTACTAAAATACATATTAAAGATAAGAAGCAAGATCTTTTCATCATCAAAGTTAGTGGAGACTGGATATATAACTGATTTTGGTCAAACTCTTAAAAATGCAAAATTTTAATAAGATATAGCAATTTTGTTCTGTGAACCTTCTGAAAAGGAGTTAAATGAATTCATATTTTTTGATATTGCAGCTTTTAGTCAATGTCTACAATGACAGTTAAATTTAGTGGCATGTGGCAAAAGTCAAGAAGGTGAAAAAGCTATGTCAAGTTTATTCAGTTTAGTAAAAAACACAATTTTCAGTAAATGCCTGCCAGTAAGAAACTTATCCTGTCTGTGACATTCCATTAAACCTTGAACATGGATTTTAAAATTATTTTTATTTATGTGCTGTGAAACATGAAAAGAAAATCTCCAAAACAAAGAAAGATGTCTGTTCTGGTGGTGTTAATTTATCAGCAATCCAAATACGAATATTTTCCTTAGCTTTATTAATACTAATTTTCATATCACAGAATCACGGAATTTCTAGGTTGGAAGAGATCTCAAGATCATCGAGTCCAACCTCTGACCTAATGCTAACAGTCCCCACTAAACCATATCCCTAAGCTCTACATCTAAACGTCTTTTAAAGACTTCCAGGGACGGTGACTCCATGACTTGCCTGGGCAGCCTGTTCCAATGTCTAACAACCCTTTCGGTAAAGAAGTTCTTCCTAACATCTAACCTAAAACTCCCTTGGCACAACTTTAGCCCATTCCCCTCGTCCTGTCACCAGGCACGTGGGAGAACAGGTAGTATATATATATATATATATATATATTGAGTAGTATATATACATATATATTGATAGTAGATCAATTATAATGGACAGAGCTAGGCCATAAAATAAAATGATATTTAAAATACAATGTAGTTGATGACTAGCTTACAATTTTGAGAATTGTCCCTTTTCAAGTTGTTGACAAAAATTAAAAAGGGCTAAGATACTTCAGTTCATAGCTACAGACATAGAAAAAAGAAAAGTATTTCCCATCCTCAGAGAAATTTTTAATCACAGATACAATCTGATCTCAATAATGTAAGTATTGTTACATTTAATTTTATACACTTGAATATGAACAATATGATGTCTCAATCCCATAAAGGTTTACATGAAACAGCTCTTCCAAGTATTTATTACACAGTGGCCTAAATTATTTTGCAGAATAGATTAAAAAAATAAATAAAAAAATGGCCTTCACCCAAGTAGTCTATGTTCACATCTTTCAGATCAAAATCATCATTTCCAGTACATGTTACACTAATACCCAAACTGAGTATTTCACTGAATGTATCTTTTACTTTTTCTAGGTCTCAGGATCTAGATCTAAGTTGCAGTGCTGCAGAAAACAATATATGCTCTGGTCTTACACCAGTATGCAGTAAAACGTTCACTAGATATGTAGTTTGAATGACATAAAGACAAAAATCTTATGTCTGTCTAAAAGCATAGTCATACAAAATATCCTTTGATCAAAAAAAAAAAAAAAAAAGATAAAATGGACTAAAGTTAAAATTTCTTCAGCATCATTCTTTACATCTTTTAAAAATAAATAGAAACAATTCATTTTGTATTTTGTCACCAAAATAGTGAATAATAGTAAGCAAATACTTCTAATCTCTCTTTTTTATTCTTAAAGAGTGGAAAAGTTTCAGTATTACAGAAATTCTGTTTTGCTAGATACTGATAACTTAGGAGAGAACTCCTGATATATTTCTCCCACAAAAATTTTACCTATAGAGTGGAAAATGTGGATGGGAAGAATATTTCAAGGATAGGAGTTGTTGCAACACATTTACCTAAATCACAATAAGAGCAGGGTAAGGGAGAATGGGAATAATCCAGAAAACAAGAAAATGTAAATAACTTTTAAAAGGCCAGTTTCCATTTTGCACATTTATACGTAAGAAAAGCATTTTTAGAAAGCAATAGATCATAATGACAAAAGGGAAAAAAAAAAAAGTAACCAAAAACAAACAAAACAAAACAAACTAATAAACAAAAAAAACAATGATTTGATAAGCAAATTTTAGTGGGGTTAATTTACACCTAGAAAACCTGTTCTTTGTTGAGATTTTGTAAATCTCATAAGATTTATTTTGGTCATTGTCAGGGCTCATTGCAGTCATTGATGTTTGGGACTGTTCAGCCTGGAGAAAAGGAGGTTCACGGGGATCTTATGTAAATATATGAAAGAAGAGTGCAAAGAGGGTGGAGCTAATCTCTTTTCAGTGGTACCCAGTGACAGAACAAGAGACAACTAAAAGAAACATGGGAGGCTCTTTCTGAACACTAGGGAAACTTTTTATTGTGTGGATGACCAAGCACTAACACAGGTTTCCCAGGAGAGGCTGTGGAGTCTCCAACCTTGGAGATCTTCAAAAGCTGACATGGTCCTGGGCAACCAGCTCTGAGTGGTCCTGCTTGAGCAGGAGATTGGACCAGCTGACTTCCAGATGTCCTTTCTGACTTCAAACAATCTGTGATTCTGTGATACTACAAATTTCTATATCCTTAAACCATTTTCATTATTAAATTCATATCATTAAATAAATCCTGAGTTGGATTTTAATTACGTTAAAACAAACAAACAAACAAACAAACAAACAAACAAACAAGAAACAGGAAGGATATTTATTGCAAAACTAATGCATGTTGAGCATTTTACACTTTTTTTTTTTTTTCTACACACATATGAAGTCTTTGAGTGTTGTTTAGACAATGAGGCTCTGATTACTTAGCAGCTGCATTTGAACAATATTCTGTTCTGCTGTATTATACCCTGCTATCCTATTTTTATTAAACAATGCTGGTTAGAATAATAATAAAATACATAATTCAGATGCTGGTTCTTGTTGAATTATGTTAATGTAAAGGCCTATTCTTGATCATGGCAGAGTCACTATGGTTTTACAAAGCTATTCCTAAGATTAGGTTTTTCTAACGTTGGCCACTGTGATTTTGCTGAGACTGTAATCACTGAATGTACACTGAACCCCTTCCCTTCCCTTCCCTTCCCTTCCCTTCCCTTCCCTTCCCTTCCCTTCCCTTCCCTTCCCTTCCCTTCCCTTCCCTTCCCTTCCCTTCCCTTCCCTTCCCTTCCCTTCCCTTCCCTTCCCTTCCCTTCCCTTCCCTTCCCTTCCCTTCCCTTCCCTTCCCTTCCC
Source organism: Anas acuta (assembly GCF_963932015.1). Taxonomy (NCBI): domain Eukaryota; kingdom Metazoa; phylum Chordata; class Aves; order Anseriformes; family Anatidae; genus Anas; species Anas acuta. Next base: position 115,175,470 of record NC_088980.1, on the reverse strand, counting down.
TTCCCTTCCCTTCCCTTCCCTTCCCTTCCCTTCCCTTCCCTTCCCTTCCCTTCCCTTCCCTTCCCTTCCCTTCCCTTCCCTTCCCTTCCCTTCCCTTCCCTTCCCTTCCCTTCCCTTCCCTTCCCTTCCCATCCATAGCAGATACTAGAGAAAGTGACTAATGTTAAATCAGTTTTTCCTGCTGGTTCTTATGGTAATATTCGCAATATAGTACCTCTTTTTCTTCACTTTTCTCTGCTTTTTAACAGGAATCCTTCATCTTCTTAAGCGTTTATGCTAATCATCACATAATGTACAATCATTCCAGTCTTGCAATTATCAAACTCCAAAATGTTGTGTTACAGCAGACTGTACACAGATAATGTAGAAACGATTAATATCTCTACTGTTGTTCATTTGTTGCTATGGAAATGCTGTTCCTCTATAGAGATATTAGTAAACAGTATATTAGTGATGCAACCAATGACAGAAACAACCTTGGCAAACACTGCGTTAAAATGAAGATGTATATTGTTAGAGAACTACAGTTTCAGCATAAATGCATAACATATATTTCTTCCCCATGCCTTTGTATACTAAGAACATCCATTTCAAATGCAGCCTATATGGACTGAATCTTTACATGTTAGTCATAGAAATAATGTATATGAATACATTTTGTATAGAAAGAGATATGAACCAAAAAATAAGTTAATTTTGTTATCCAGGCAACTAGAAATATATCTGACCTACTAGGTATATCCAGTTTGTTTATTTATTTATTTATATATTTCCCCCAGTGTTCTTCTTCTTTCCTGGTATATAGAACAACTCTACATAATTCAGCATTATGTTTTCATTTTCCTTGAATGTGGCTGCTTAATTTGGAGGCAAAGAGAAATCTGGAGTATTTTAAATAGTTATAATTCTGTGATGTGAGCACATTTTTAATGTTTTGCTGTCTGAATTTTCCATGTTTGTTATGCAGAACAGGTAATTTTTTTTTCTTCTCTCTAATATGTTAATGCCAATGAGGCGAAATAAATATTTTTATTGTGAAATATAACTACTCGTCTCAGTGAAATATTTGTAATTTGGGGGAGTGATTGAATGAGTGGGTGTGTGGTGTTGTAAAAAAAAAAATGTTTATATGAATGAATGACTGTTATTCAGAACTTTAATAGATATCCAAAAAGTATTTTTATAACCATTAATTCAGGTACATGCTTTTAAGTGTACAATGCTATAATGACCTGGAGAGGTTCCATAAAATTACTTAATGGTCTACACCACAGCTCCAAATGATTCAGTTCATTATAATTAATAAAGAGCGGTAGATCTGGAAAATATTTCACATTGAATGCAGTCATAGTCATTTTTCTGTTCACTACATCATGTCATCTCACTGGCAGGAAACTGAATTTTAACTTATTAATTTAAAGCTGCCTTTTTTTTTTTTTGATAACCTTTGTTGGATACAGTATCCAAAATAGTTCACTCTGAGGAGTAATCTATAATTTAAAAAAACATAAAAATAATCTGTTCCACATTCCAATTACACATTTTTAAACTGTTATGTAATGCATAAACAGCTTTGATAAATCCATTCAGTCATTCCTATTGTATAATGATGCTGACATTTCATTAATTTCAAGATTTCTGTAGATCTGTAATCATGACATTTAAGGAGACAAGTCAACTAACTTTTAAAGATTTTTTGTAGTAAAAACCAAGAAAACAGAAAGCTGTCTTCCTGGATCTAGTGTTATAAATATCTTTATAACTTTTCTATAAGTGCTTTTCTATAACAGACATTAATGCAAACCAAAACATGGTTTGCATTCTCTTGAAGAAATCTGGAACATATTCCACCCAGCTACATCATTATGAAAATTTTGACCATTGACTCTTAATTGGGTGTTCACATTTCCATGATTGAAATTCACAATTTTGTTTAGATATTTGTAGTTCTATTTTGCTTAAATTGCTCTATATCAAAAGTTATAATGAATTAAAATAAAAAGGGGAAAAAAACATTTTTATAAACTGAAGATAATTTAGCATTTATGTAGCATATTTAATATTAAAACAAAACTAAACAAACAAACAAATACACCCAAGAAAACACTTTATAAAGACTAAAGCAATTGTATCTGAAGGCAGCAGAAGCAGCTGCCACCATGTTCAGATGAATTAATTTTTTTTCTACAGGCTGAGAAAATCCATTGCTAGTTCTACCAGCTTAAATATTGAATGTAATCTCATGGCTGATGAGATAATGGCAGTTGGGACTAGCCTGATGTTCTAAAACAAGAATAATCAAAAGGCCAAGAATCATCTCTAATAGTGCTCTTTTCAACTCCAATAGTTAAATGACCACAAACATAAAAATTAGAGTGATGTACCTTAAAATACTTCCCCCCCCCCCAAATAATCCACTCTATAATCCACTCTATAATCTTGTAATCTTGTCAGTTAAAGAAAAAGTTATGTACACTGTAAGAGTCATGTAAGAGTCAAATGACTTCAAATTAAAATCTAAAGACAGACAGTAACTGATCTTAAGCCAATAATGAAGGATGGCAATCTGGATGTGTTATACGTATTATCTGTGTTTAGGTAACAGATTCCTGACCTTAGCCCAGGGCTAACTGTGAAGCCTGGCTGAATGTTACTACATATAGAAAATACATCATATCATGAAATTAATCAAAATATGATAATTAATCATTGATGTATCTCCCATTGGGGATAAAATTTTGCTAAATGCTAATTAGCCTGCAAAAGTAACAAGTGAGCTTTTGAATCTCCTTTACCTCTTTATTAGCTGATGAGCAAAATACCTCAAGAGATCCTTAGCATTATTTTGACTCTTTGCGTTGTGCCCAGCTATCAGAAAGCTTTGTGTATTTCAAGTATCTGTAGAACCCAGTGCACTGTAAAGAACACAAATAATGAATAGAGAAGCAAAAAAAAAAATGTATAATTGACATTTTGCCTAATAAACATTCCAAAGTTATAATATTTGTATTTTAATTCAGTTTAAGGCTCAGCTAAAAGAATTAATTTCAAATTACAAGTCTAATAAATTCTTTCAACTATTTTTAAACTGTGGAAATAATTTTAATAATAATTATCTAAATAATTAAATTTGCTTCAGATCAACCTTGCTATCACTAAGCACTAAGCCCTAATCATTAAGAAATAAAATAAAATAAAATAAAATAAAATAAAATAAAATAAAATAAAATAAAATAAAATAAAATAAAATAAAATAAAATAAAATAAATAAAATATTATTAAACACTAAACAGATTCCACAGATCTTGCTCTATACAAAGTAGTAGCAAAATAAAGACACAGAAGGATGACATGAGATATAGATGGTTGTTAAGATATAAAACTGTGAACATTCTGAATATATATGTATATTAAAGACAATTAAAAAATACTGTTTAGAAACATATATTTTAGAAAGTAATAGTAAGAAAATACTATATTACGTATGCTCTTTCAGTCATAAGGTGAACATGTTGTCAAGTGTTTTTTTTGTTGTTTGTTTGTTTCAATAAACACTTTTTAAAGTTCCCAACATATTGTTGAAAGCAGAATGGAAAATTATGTTTCTAGTCTGACACAGTTTGCAAAGAGCTCAAAGATATACATATCCAAATATCAAGCCTATCTTCTTTCAGATCTTTAGATTGTTGAGGTGCATGTTCCAGATTTATTTTTTTTTTCCTAAGCTGCAAGACTTTTTTTTTTAGCCTTTTTCCCAGATCTCTAGGTCTGGCGGTGTAACAAAAAGTTTCAGATGCTCTCTCACCCTGTCATACTCAAGATCAGTCATTTCACACTAGTAGCTGGCCCTTTTCACATTTCTAACACAGAACTGAAGGTGTTAGCAACGCTTACTTTTGCAAGAATCACTTCTGGACTGGTTGATATGGTGAGGAAATGTGTGTATAACAACAAGATGTGCTCCTTCTGGAGATATAGTTGTCATTTATAAAGATGTGAAAATTAAATATAAATAAAAATAATATATTTTCATATTAATACATGTATATATTTATGCACAAACATAAATACATATGTGTATATATATATTTATATAGAATCATAGAATCATAGAATATCCTGAGTTGGAAGGGACCCTTAAGGATCATCAAGTCCAACCCTTGACATCGCACAGGTCTACCCAAAAGTTCAGACCATGTGACTAAGTGCACAGTCCAATCTCTTCTTAAATTCAGTCAGGCTCGGTGCAGTGACCACTTCCCTGGGGAGCCTGTTCCAGTATGCAACCACCCTCTCTGTGAAGAACCCCCTCCTGGTGTCAAGCCTAAATTTCCCCTGCCTCAGCTTAACCCCGTTCCCGTGGGTCCTGTCACTGGTGTTAATGGAGAAAAGGTCTCCTGCCTCTCGACACCCCCTTACGAGGAAGTTGTAGACTGTGATGAGGTCTCCCTTCAGCCTCCTCTTCTCCAGGCTGAACAGGCCCAGTGCCCTCAGCCGTTCCTCGTATGTCTTCCCCTCCAGGCCTTTCACCATCTTCATAGCCCTCCTCTGGACACTCTCCAACAGTTTCATGTCCTTTTTATACTGTGGTGCCCAGAACTGCACACAGTACTCGAGGTGAGGCCTCACCAGCGCAGAGTAGAGCGGGACAATCACCTCCCTTGACCTACTAGCGATGCCGTGCTTGATGCACCCCAGGACACGGTTGGCCCTCCTGGCTGCCAGGGCACACTGCTGGCTCATATTCAACTTGCTGTCTACCACAACCCCCAGATCCCTCTCTTCTAGGCTGCTCTCCAGCGTCTCATCGCCCAGTCTGTACGTGCAGCCAGGGTTTCCCCGTCCCAGGTGCAGGACCCGGCACTTGCTCTTATTGAACTTCATGCGGTTGGTGATCGCCCAGCTCTCCAACCTATCCAGATCCCTCTGCAAAGCCTTTCCACCCTCATTCGAGTCCACAACTCCTCCAAGTTTGGTGTCATCAGCAAACTTGCTCAAAATACCTTCTATTCCTACATCGTTTATAAAAATATTGAAAAGTTCCGGTCCTCAAATGGAGCCTTGAGGGCTCCATTTTTGTGCATGCTTTATAAGTATGGTTCCTGATGGAATGAAATAAATAATTCAAAGCTATGTAACAGGCAACAATGATCTCTTCCTTTCTCTGTTATTTACAGTCATAACATTAATCATGATGAATGCTCTTGGTATTCATAGTGTTGTAATATGTAGTCCCTCGGCAGTTCTGTTGTAATTTATCATTAATTTCCACCTACAATAATGTATTACCAAATCTTGAATGATGTAGTGCTTATTGTCTTTCTTACTAGCATCTTTCATGTTTTTCAGTGTCTTCCTCATTTTAACGATAGTAGTCAGAAAGTTATTCTTAGTATTTCCAGACAGTAATACACAGAACTAAGTTTTCCCTGCCATCACTCAGACCCAGAGTAATTTAAATGTATTATTTATCCCTAGAGTAATTTGCTACATCTAATCCTCACAAGCAAGTCTAATGCTGGATCCTCAGGGACTTTCCTCATTTTTGATTAATATTAACCATGAATACAGATTTTGAAAAATACACCAGTAGACTGTGTCTTATTAGGCCTCTTCTACAGTGGAGCTACACCAGGTGTATCAAACATGTAAAGCCCTATGACAAAGCTGTGAGAATGCCCTGACCCTGAACTAACCAGCCTAGCAGCAGCACAGCTTTGAATGGATTTGAACATGGAGACAAATAAAACTGTGTCTCCAGTTCTGCACCTTTTGTTCCCAGGCCTGAAGTTGTTGGAGTATCTATCTGTATGTGCATTGTATGTGGAAGTTTTGCTGTTTCATTTCAATCTTAAGTAAATCCAGATCTCACTAGCAGTAGCTATGTTTTATGTAGTATAAATGAAGTTCTTTCCCTCCATAGCTCTATCATAGGTAGCTAAATTTATAATTAAAGTTCTCTCTCTTCTCTACTATTGAGTTGGGTACAAAGTTAAATGAAAATGGGCTGCAACATTCATTTCAGAAGGTGTTTAAACTAATCCAAAGTTCAGAAGGATGTGATATCTCCTACACATAAAAATAGAGTTGCAACTACCATAATACGGAAAAAAACAAACAAACAAACAAACAAAAAAACACCAAACCAAACCAAACCAAACCAAACCAAAACCAAAACAAACAAAACAAAACAAAACACAGCTGTATATTTTGGGATTCAGGAGAATTTCCTTCTTGGATTTTTGTTTGGTTTTGTTTTGTTTTGATTTGATTTGATTCTCTATCAACAAAACTGGATATGAACTGTTACATAACTGTCAAGAATGAGAATAATCATACAGTTCCATTTTTCTGATGGTACTCTTTAAAACCCTTTATGCTTCCTAAATACTGTTATTGGTGCTTCTTGAAAGAGATATCTTTTAGTTAGAAGACTTAAAAAGTATACTCATTAAAACAAACAAACAAAAAAGCAGTTGCTATTATTCTTCAAAAGGAAAGTGTTTAAATCACACTAGAGAACACCACAAATTATAGTGATAATAGAAACAGCAAGAAGAAGAAGAAGAAGAAGAAGAAGAAGAAGAAGAAGAAAAAGAAGAAGAAGAAGAAGAAGAAAGAGAAGAAAGAGAAGAAGAAAGAGAAGAAGAAGAAGAAAGAAGAAGAAGTTGCATTAGAAAAAGAATAATAGCAATAAAAAAGTTGCATTAGAAATATTAAGGGCCATTTTGAAAAGTAACTACTGAACATTACCAGTAGTGAACATTATCAGTAGTTTACCAAGCTACTTCCCCAGTCAGTTTGGTGGGACAATAACATAACAAAAATTTCAATATGAAGTTAATGCAAGTCTTTAATGGAGATCCCATTATGATGCCATTTACAATGCGAGATAATGACAGCAAAATGATTTCAGTATCACTCTAAGGGAATTCCATTATTAAGCCATTACAATATGAAGTTGCAATAGCAAGATACTTTCACAGCAAATCCATAGAGGCAGTGTGATAGTTCCATTACTAGTTCCAAAGTGATATGATAACACTCTAAGGATTTCACTACAAGCCTACAGAGACCATACTAACACATAAAATAAAGTATAGGATGACATATTTCTTTGTAGTTAGATTTGTAATTCCATTCTAAAATAGTGTTTTGTGACAAAAAAGTCATTTTATGAATCACTTTATTTCCTATGTTCACTCCAAGACATGTTGCCTTGATAAGGAAAGCCCTTTAATCTTTATTCTTTTCCATCTTCAGTCTTATTGATGTTTAAGAGAGGAAGTGAGATTACTTATTTTTTTCTTGTTGTTTACCTGAAACTGATTATTTTCTTCAGTACCCAGCTACTGAGGTGAGCATCAAAATAATCTGAAGTTGTTTGTTATCATGCAATTGTGTATTCAATTGTCCCCAGTGACAGGATGGGTAAAATATTAGGTTCTGCCTTCATCTGGAAAAAAAAAAAATATATATATATATATATATGTATATATAGTTAAATAAACTTGTTATGACATGTCCAGAGTTAAACAGTTTAGAGGGTTGATTTAGAACATTTTTTGAAAATTTTTGCTTTTTTCTTGCTTCATTATGGTAGTTTCTGAAAACAAAACTAAAACATGGAAGGTGCTTTTTGGTTGTTGTTGTCATCGCCTTTTTTTTTGTTTGTTTGTGTGTGTGTGTGTGAGTAATTTTTAATAGATTTCATAGAAAGACTTAGGTTGGAAAGAACCTTAAAGATCATCTAGTTCCAAACCTGCTGCCATGGGCAGGGATGACACCCACTAGATCAGGTTGTGCAGGGGCTCATCAAACCTTGCCTTGAACACTCCAAGGGATGGTGCATCCACAGCTTCTCTGGGCAACCTATTCCAGTGCCTCACCACGCTGAGTGATTTTTTTGTCTCAGCTCTGTAGCGTATACAGAGATGTATACCTGCCAAGCAGCCTGCATCTTCAAAACCCTTCATGGATTTTTAAGTTTATGAGTCTAAATTATTATGTATTTCAAAAATAGTACACTCAAGACCCCATTTCGGATGGAGTATTTGCCATTCAAAAATCAGCAGTTTTTACAAAACCGATGTTCTCTGCTTTTACAATGCAGATAGAGGCATGTGTCACTACCAATACTCAAGAAAGACAAATTCCTAATAACCACAGAACAAATGTGGACGGACTAAATGACATGCCCCATTCCTGTTAATGCTCTTTTTCTGACATCTCATTAATTAATTTGTTATAACAACATTTTCCTCCTTTTGGTGTTTTAAATCAGCTATCTTCCTCAGCCTCTGAGGAGCTCTGGCAAGATGAAAAAGATTTATTCATATTCTCACGAGTTTGTCATACCATTCATTCCACTTCAAAATTTTTTAATCAATTTACTAATTTTAACCAAATTTCACAGGAGATTAATAATCTCAGATATGGTAAGTTTTTGTAAATTTCAGAAATACAGAAGACAGGTCAGAGGAGGAAAATAAATGCTTTCACAAGAGGAAAAACTAACCATAGAGCTCCAATGGATACTGCTGAGAAACTTGAGAGAAAAACTCAACTCAAAAGTACAAATATTTATGTTAGTCTCCTGAACTCAACTCCATTGTGATTCCAGCTTGTATCTTGTAACAAAACTATCTAGAAAAAGCTTAGCTAGAGTATTTCTACACTGCAAATGTGGTAATAGTGTAGCTATATAAACCAGGAATTGCTAATGGGCTTGAAACCATTTGGAAATGAGGGATAACTCCAAGACACTGTGAACCTCTTATTGACAGGGAAGTCTTTCTCAATACATAAATTTTCATAGACATCACATATGGCACCTAATATTCTGTTCTTAACTGAGGACATGAAGAATCGGATATCACTGGGCAACACCACATTCTTTTTACGTTTTTTAACCTTGAAGGATCTCAGACAACCATATCAAACTTTGTTCTAGCTATGTTACCTTTCTTCTTCTCAGAGTTATTTTGTGTTATTTTCCTCAATGGAATAAATTGTTTTCATCTCAGCTTTATTTTCATTTACTTTTGCTGTGTATGTTTAGAATATCTTCATCAATCATTTCTTGTCTTTCTACAATTCTTTGAAAAGCTTGAAAAAAATAATATTTTATGTTTTCTTTATATCATATGTAATAAGCACAGAATCAAAGCATGGATTAAACTTCAATACTGGCATTCACAGTTTACTTGACTTCAGCCACAATATCATCAGTTCTCACAAGGTAGAAACAAAACAAAACACACAAACAAAAAACAAAACCAGACAAACGACAAAAAATAAAAACACAATTAAAATAAAAACAAAACAAAACAAAAAAAAACACGTATCAGACTATATTCTGCTGCCTCCACAATTGCAGTCTCTGCCAGCTGCAGAGCTCATGATGCTGTCCAAAAGATAGCAATTTCTCTGCAATTTGAAATGGGTTTGTGACATACTTGACAGTATAATACAATAATAAATGCATCGTAACATAGTTTTTGCAGAATAAACTATTATTGGTAACAGAGTCTTGTCCACAGTTAAAACTTGGATACTGAAAATAGTAAAATTCTGACTGACAACATGATTGTACACAAAGAGCTGGAAAAAATGCATTTTGAGGGAACAGTCAGTTCCTTTCCAAGACATTTCTTTGTATTCAGAATAAGTGCTCCTAAAAATGGAGATGTTCCTTAGAGAAGAGTATTTTGTTATTATGGTTATAATCAAGATATCAAGGTTCTAAACAGCAATGTATCTGCATTACAACAGAAAAAAAATAATAATAATAATAATAAAAAAGAAAACAAAAAAGAAAAAGAAGAGGATGAGACATAAAAATTTCTTTGAGGGGGGGTTAACTTCACATTTACAGAATTCACAACTTTTTTGATACCTTGGAAAAAGTCTTAATCTACAACACTCATTTTTTTTATTTTTATATTTTAACATATAAACTTTAACATATTTTAACATATAAACTTTTAACATATAAACTGGGTAAATCTTGATTGATTTTTGGTAGCACTTGTATTAGCAAATTGTTGGAACAGTGACGGATAAATTTTGACCAAAATGTACACTATGGGATTTTATTTTAGCCTTGAGACACAAGTAAGGAAATTGCAGAGAATGTGCTGGTTGATTTCTTTAAAGATAAAAAATATTTGAGTTTAGAATGCTGTTTGAGTTTTTAATGCTAGAAAGAACACTACTGGAGTGAATGATATCAAGAATAAAAATGCAGTATGCAAAACAAGGCTAATGAAAACTCAGATTACGTAATAATTTCAGCCCTGATTCTGCAAACACTCAATGTGTTCAGTTGTGTTCACGAAAGGAATCCTTTTGGATTCGGCAGAATCTTCCACTGATACTATCAACATCAGCTTCTGTAAAAGAAGGACAAGAGATGATCAGTCTCATCCTCACCAAACACTGGTGACAGAGTTGTGTCATAGGGAGCACTGAATTAGCTATGAGATGAGAGAACAGGAAAGATGAGTATATGTGTATTGTCATGACCATGACCTGGGAGGGTTAAGCAACCTGTGGGTGTGTAAATGTTGCAGCCATAGGTTTATAACATCACATAATAGAAAAGGACAGAGGCTTGATTTCCAATAATTTCTTTATTATATATTATTACAAATTACTTGCTAGTAAAACAAATATATACCACAAGTTACTATAAAACTACCATGAATAAAACAACCACATATTACAAGTTACTACAGAATTCCCACTAGCAAAGCATGTATATACTTATGATATTATAACTTTTAACCAATACATATGCATATATATATATTATTTGAAAGGTTACCTGTATGAATTTCAATAAACTAGTCCAAGGTGTGGGACTAATATATCATTCAAAAGTCTCTCTTCACAGATGATTTATATCATGGAGTCCTGAGTCTGCCAGATGTCCCTGACAAGTGCCTGCTCTGTTTGGGAGACCTCAAGAAGAGAAGGTCTTGAAGAGAAGTTCTTGCAGGAGAGTTAATTTAGGGTAGATAGCAGGTTACTTTTTATAACCTTTTGTTGTGTATACTTAAATGGCCGTAGGACGTGCTTCTATAAGAACTGTTTCTGGATTTGGTTTCCTGGAAGGTCAGTCCTTTACCACAGTCTATTCATTCTGCACCTATCAAAGTTTCCTTGATCTGCCAATTATACTATACCTCATGAAGAAAATTTTGGCTGAGCTTGTCAGGCTTCCCAGGTAAGCAGATATCATGCCTTGTTAGTATGTTTATCGTGTCACCTTTGCTGTGGCTCTATCAACATAACTGTATGGGCACAGCAGAATGTAGCAGTTCTGTACAGGAGCTTCTTTAAGCTAGAAAATATGAGAAACAACATCAGGAGGTGTCATATATAATACCAGGCAGACATGAAGTAGACTGTCATAGATGTGGCATTATTCTAAGCAGAAAAAAAAAAACAAAAACAAAAACAAAAAAACCTAAGTATTCTTCAGGCTGCCTAGTTGTAGATTAGCATGTAGTTGAGGTACATTAAGGCTGGTTTGCAGTCCATTTGGACAGGTAGCAGCTATTTCAGCGGTGGGGGATGTATTATTATTTATTTGAATTGATAATAGTACCTTCATTTTCTGATGAAATAAATGATAAAGTAGTCCTTACTCTAAAAGCTTTCAGCCAAAAATGACTGACAAGGGATGGATAAAATACAGATTGCTGGAGCACAAGAAAGTGTTACACGAATACTGATCAACCTGATAACAGTAAAACGAAGATTACCCAAATAACCATAATCTAGCTTTTCTGTAAGCTTCATAGCCACAAAGGGTTTTAAGGAACGTGAATTTATGTCCATATGTAGTTGCAGTACACAGTGCATAAAAATAAATGGTGTTATTTTCACTGTGTGGAATCTGAGTGAGAAACAGCCAACTTGTAGCTATAACAGGCAGCAACAATAACCATCACCAGTGGCAAACTCTGACAGACGTTTTTGCTGTCAACATTGTTTCTTAAAACAAAAACCTTTGTTGTTGAAATCACTCTTTTCTTCATTCTCATACCACCTAGATATTTCTGCTTAGCTCTCAGTCTTGATAAATCTATTGGGAGCCGAACTTAAAGAGTTCAAAATTTGATATGAATCCCTTGTGGAGCTACAATCAGAGTTCATATATGTCTTACTCCCCCTTTGTCTCAAGGGAAGTGTATACATAAAAGTGTGTCAGTTTTTACAGCTTTTAAAGTTTTTGTTCTTTCTCTAGAGCCAAAGTTGTTACATATAGTTTCACAGATAAAAGGCATGTGATTTCAACAGAGAAACAATAAAATAGAATAAGATTCAGCACGGTGGGTTCTTCTGACATATAAAGTAATCAAGAGAATGGCTGATGAAATCTTGTTTAAATTAAAACTAAATAAAACTAGGTAAATGGGTAAATAACCCTTAAACAGAAAAACACTACATTAAATGAGAAAAGAATAGGAGGACCAGATGGAAATACAAGGTGAAAGTATTCCAAAGTAGTCATTCTTTCTGTCATCATTGTTATCCAAAATAAAGACCTCTGGTGAAGAGGTCTTTAGAAGAAGAAGAATTATCTTTGCTTTCCTCTGTATCCTCTGATATAATTCACTTCTTTTATGATGATTATTGTGTATTAGGGTTTATAAGTTTTCACAAATATTGTGCTGGGAAAAGGCAACACACCCTAACCAAGAACTTATAGTTAGTCTAATGAGGTTTGAGCAATCTAACTAAATTGCCTACCAGTTGTTATTAGTCCAATTATAATGATACCGACTCCTACTATTTATAACAGAGTTGATTACTATGCACAAACTTTTTGGCATTTAACCTTTTCCTGTAATCATCCTTTAAATGTCACTCTGAATCTCAAAGTCCACAGATTAAAAAAGAAAGGGAAAGGAAGGAGTTATAGTAAATTATCCACATCCTGAGTCCTTAGATGAGAGGAATGCATGGGGTTTCTTCTCCTTCACACTTAAGAACATGTAGAGTTATTGGCTTCCAAAATTGTACTCAGCAACAAAGTGATCAGCAATAGGCCATTGTGAATTGTGTTTACAATTTGGGGTCCCTTATATCATCTATCACATTTGCTTTTCTGCACTGTTTTTTCCTTGGGTCATAGACAGTTCACTCCACACTGAGTATGTTTTCCTATCTATTAATTAACAAGATTTTACACCATATAACTGCCCAAAGCTAAAACAAGTGTAAACAAGTCTTCTTAATACTACTAAGTTGTTGTTATAGGCAAAAAAAGTAAATAGTTTAAGCCAAGATAATCTCATGTCCTGACACACTGTGATGTTAGTAAAAGCCTGTGGCCTTTACTAGTAATGGCAAAATTATATTTACTGGGCTGTTTGCTTGTTCAACTATATTTCAACCTGAACTTCCACTGTTCCATATGACTTTGCCTGGGAAAATTTAGTATAATTCCTATTGGAGCTAGATCTCAGATTTGAGGATCTGTATCCAAAGATTGCAGGAGAATTAAAATACAGAGGAAAAGTGAAGTGCAAATCACACAAGCAAAAGAAGTACAGTGTGATTGTGCCTGTTGTGTAATAATGATATTTCTCTTGACCTTGAAGCACCTATATAGATCTTGTTCACTGTTGATGTAACTCTGGCTAGTTTCATGCAGGTAACTTGGTGTTTGTCATTCCTAAAATTCCCCCACTCACAGACACATGATAAATTTTCTACTTTAATATCATTAACATGATAATTGTTCTTCCTCTGCATCATGGGTTTTGAATTCTTTGGCTATTAATGTGTTCAAAGCCTAGCACTTCTTTCCTTATGGGAAAGAGCATATTGTTTTGATATATTAAAGACTTCATTGTTCAATAGAGAAACAACAACAACAAAGCTTTATGATATTTACTAATCTTCCAGATTTAACACCTGCTGTACAGAAGTGCATATGTGAATACAACGGATGTGCATTTCTAACTCAGCTCTCTTTATTTTCTACATATTACGGAAACATAACCAGCTTCCCTTTCCTCTCCAAACAAACAAACAAAGCAAAAACAGCAACAACAAAACAAACAAACAACAAACAAAAAATGAGAAACCTCTTTATAGGAAACATAATTTTTTCAATTTTTTGGAAAATGTCAGACTTCTAGGTGCCTAGTGCCATCAAAATTTGATGCAGAATATCTTGCAAGTATAAAAAATCTACATGCATCTTGCAGTGTTTCCTATTTTTAATATACTCCTAAAAATCATGATTAACTTTTTAAAGCTACAAACGTTATTATTGAAAAAAAAAAAAAAAAGTGGGGGGAATGTACCAAGTAATGACAAGGAATTTTAAGAAATACTCTATTTTATTTTACATATATTGGTGTAAGAGAAAGGGAATGAACTGTATATCATAGACCTAAATGTCAGAAAGTCATTGATCACACGCACAGATCTTTCTAATTTATTTTCCTGATCTTTCTAATCCTTAGGTGTTTGGACTGTAGAACAAAGACTCTGAGAAGAACAGCAAAAAGTTAGTCACGGAAATTGGTCAAAATGAGTGTCCAGATCATTAGATCAACTTCCCTGGGACTCTTAAAGAATTTTCCAGACAGCAGCTTCTCTGAATACAGGTCTGTTTATATGTGTGTTTGTGTCTGTTGTGCTCCAGTTCACATAATATAGTCCTTTTATGTTAAAGGTGTCATTCAGATGATTTTGTCACCATTTTAGACGACTTCACAGAAAGAAAGAATAAGAGAGTATCTTAATTATTTTTAATGAGCTGGGCATTTTTGGTATCATAACAGATAGCTTTTCTGAAGTTTTCTTTCTCTCTCTCTTTTTTTTTTTGTTTTTCCTTTTTTTTTTTTTTCTTTTCCTCTAGGCTTTATCTTTATAATACCTTTAAAAATAACAAAGATCTAGCTAACGAGCACTTAGTGCTTCCTCCCCTTAGATGTTTATGGCAGATCAGGTCAAGGCCGAATATCACTCAATATTGCAATTTTTAATGTCATTATATATGTCACTAGAACATTTCTTCCTACGGTAGGAATTCACCCAAAAGGTAAGAATAGTAAAGGAACACTATGTCTGCAAAATATTTTAAAGTTAGGAAACTTTAGAACTAAGTCTGCCTGCCAAGTTTTTTTTTGTCCAACTACCACTGAGCTTCTAAATTTTCAGGATTTGACCTTCAATGCAGTTAACCAGCTACATCAGCCTCCAAGTTTAGCAGCATTTTAAATATGTCCTAATATCTCTTCTTCTGTGTAGGATGGCTGGAGTGCAGCATAGTGTGATCATACCTTCTCCACCTAAATGATCAAATCAATACACGAAGAAATGGCAAATGGTGAAATAGAATAGTTACCTGTTCCTCCAAGGATCTCTGTTTTTGCAGGCATGTTTCTTAAACGTCTTCTAAGCTTTTTCAATGCCATGGTAATTGGAGGACTGCTCCATTGGATCTAACAAGATGTTTCCCTTTGAACAGTAATAAGCAGCATAAACTAACCAGGCATACTGCTTAACAGGTGCACTGAATGATAATGCAATAATTAAAATTAAATGCTGAAATTAGTGAAGGATTTGACAATACTTCATGAGTGATCGAGTAATGTGATCCTGTGTGTTATTGATACTAAAAGTCTCTTGTACGTGGCTTTTTCTTTTGACCAAATGGATTCTCAGGAGGGCTGAAGGGTATTCAGGTTGTCTGAGTGTTCAATAGTCTGCCTTCAGCTGATCTGCCATTCATCACATGCTAAAGGGTTATCTTATGTAGAGTCAGGGAACCAAAATGTTCACCCTATGGTTTGTGTACCTAAGAATATGCAGGTTTACATGGTGAAACAACTTTGTTTCATGTGTACGTCCTCTTTACCAGCATTCAGATGATGTGTGGTGCCATGTTGGGCTCTCTGTGGCTCTGTAGCAAAGAGATAGGAACATATCCCTGAGCTTGATATGAGACAGTAATGTATCCCAACAACCAAGATGGCAAACTGCATTTTGAGGTGTATTAAACACAGTTTAGCCAGCTGGTCAAAATAATTGATTCTTCCACTCTATTTAGTGTTGGTGTGGTCTCACCTTGAATATTGTTTGCAGTTCTGGGCTCCACAATATAAAAAGGAAGTTAAGGTACAAAGGAGAGCAGCAAAACTTGTAAGAGGGCTGGAAGGTATGTTTTTGAGGAGAGGTTGAGTACACTTGAGTTGTCTAGTCTGGAGAAAAGGAGTCTCAGAGGTGACCTAATTGCTCTGCAAACTCCTCAAGAGAGGAAATTGAGAGGGAGGTGTCAGCCTCTTCTCCCTGGTAACCAATGACAGGACATGTAGGAATGGCACAAAGCTGTGCTAGGGAAGGTTTAGACTGGGTGTTAGAAAAAAAAATAAATTACTGTGAGGTTGGTCAAACACTGGAACGGGCTTCTTAGAGAGGTGTTTGATGCCTGCCAGTGTTCAAGAGTGGTTTCAACGATGCCTTCAGTAACAGGCTTTAACTTTTGGTTAGCCCTGAAGTGGTCAGGCAGTTGAACTTGATGATCTTTGTAGATCCCTTCAAAATGAACTATTCTATTCTATTCTATTCTATTCTATTCTATTCTATTCTATTCTATTCTATTCTATTCTATTCTATTCTATCCTATCCTATCCTATCCTATCCTATCCTATCCTATCCCATCCTATCCCATCCTATCCCATCCTATCCCATCCTATCCAACCCTATTCTATATAACCAAGGGGTAGCCAAAGTACTAAATGTCTACCCAACACTAGATCCTGACTACTGGAGGTGTGTATGTGCTGGATTTCTGTACAGATAATGGAGACAGGAAGCTGATATCACACCAGAGCCATATAAACATGCCAGGATACAGAAGAAACTGACTGAACCAGAATGGGATTGCCTTCTGCTTCCCTATTACTCCAGGTAAGTCATTAGCCTTGCCAGAGTCCACACTCAAGTGCCTCCCAGTGCTGGAGGTCAACATTAGGAGTGCTTACAAAAGAGAAGAATCTTCTCTTTTGTCAACTTAGGTTTTTACCAAGGATGGAAAGGTATGCTCTAGGTGACCCTGCTTGAGCAGGGTAGGACTAGGTGATCACTGGAGGTCCTTTCCAACCGCAACCAATCTGTGATAAGCCTACTCTGGAAGAATCTCACTTATACATACATATGTCTGTAAAGGCCTGAACAGAAATTTGTTCAACTTCCCATAATGCTCCATGCTGAGCAAATGCCAATTATAGCTCCTTAAAAGCAAAAAGTCAACATAATGCATTTTAAATGGGATGTTAACATTTTTTTTTTTCTCACTGGTAGAAATCCCTGAGGAATTTGTGAAGGAGTTTATTTTCATTAATATAGTAGAGGAGCATTATTATATTTTTGCTTTTTCCATTATTGAATGGAGTATATAAGTTTGTAAATTATTGTAAAATAATGCACATCTGATATAGTGCAGGAGTCAGCTTTACTAGACTTCATTATTTTGTAAGCGCATGAGCTCATGAATGTTCATATATGTATGTTAACTCACTTCAGGAATTGTGTTTTTAAACCAGATTCCATTTTCTACCCCCCTTCCCACATACAATTGAAACTTCAAACCTGTCACTTTTTTTTTTTTTTTTGTCTAAATGGTAGGCAATGATCCTTCTATGCAACTCCACTGATTCCACATGAGGGTAGCAGCTCATCTGTGTGTCACCACTTAAACACAACTTAAAATCCTCAGTGTGTAAATGATAGCATAATCAAATACAAATTTGTGTGAACTGTGTAAATTGTCAGATAAAAGATGCCTCTTCCAATTCACTGTACAAGTACAAATCATATCATAGAATCATAGAATGGCTTGGGTTGGAAGGGACCATAAAATAATCTAACTCCAATCCCTCTGCCACAGACAGGGTTTCCGCCTTCTAGATCAGGTTGGCCAAGGCTCCATCCAGCCTGGCCTTGAACACCTTCAGGGATGGGGCATCCATAACCACCCTTACAGTGAAGAATTTCCTCTGAATGTCTAGTCTAAATCTATCCTTTCAGTTTAATACCATTCCTTCTATCATTATCTATTTGAGTAAGGAATCCTTCTCCATCTTTTTTGTAATACCAATTTAAGTATTGAAAGGTCGCAGTGAGGTCTCCATGGAGCCTCCTCTTCTTCAGGCTGAACATCCCCAGCTCTCAGACTTTCTTCATAGGAGAGGTGCTCCAGCCCTCTGATCAGCTTTGTAGCCCTCCTCTGGACTTGCTCAAGCAGACTGGGGACCTCAGACATGGATGCAGTACTCCAGGTGGGACCTCATGAGGACAGAGCAGAGGAGGACAATCACCTCCCTTGACCTGCTGGTCACACCTCTTTTGATGCAGCCTGGAATGCAGTTGGCCTTCTGGGATGCAAATATGCACTGCTGGCTTATGTTGAGTATTTTGTCCCAGAATCCCCAAGTCCTTCTCCACAGGGCTGTTATCAATGAGTTCTCCACCTAGCCTGTCCTCATGTCTGGGATTGCCCTGATCCAGGTGCCACACCTTGCACTTGGACTTGTTGAACCTCATGCAGTTCACATGGGCCCAATTCTCAAGCTTGTGCAGGTCCCTTTGGATGGCATCTCTTCCTTCTTTGGCATCAACCACACCACTCAGCTTGGTGTCATCTTCAAACTTGCTGAAGGTACGCTCAATCCATCATCTTTGTCATTGATGAAGATATTAAAAAGCACTAGTCCCAAGATAGACACCTGAAGGACACTGCTCATCACTGGTCTCCACATGGACCTAGAATCATTGACCATAGAGGTCTGCTTTCACATTAGAATCACAAAATCACAGAATTGTTGAGGTCAGAAGGGACCTCTGGAGTTCACCTTATACAACCCCTCCTGCCAAGCAGGGTCACCTACAGGCATGTTGCACAGGATCACATCCAGGCAGGTTTAAAATATCTCCAGGAAAGGAGACTCCACAACATTTCCTGGGCAACCTGTTCCTCCTGGCCTTGTATGAGAGCTGCTTCTGTCCCCTAATTGTCTTCATAGCTGTCCTCTGGGCTTGTTCCAGGAGGAGTGCATCCCCCTTTTACTAGGGAGCCCAGAACTGGACACAATATACTCCATGTGAGGCCTCACCAGAGCTGAGTAGACAGGCTGGGTCACCTTCCTCAGCCTGCTGGCAACACTTCCGAATGCACCCCACAACACCACTGGCTTTCTTGGCCACAAAATGTTCGTTATGGTTAACCTGCTGTCCACCAGGACTCCCAGGCCCTTCTCCAGCAAGCTACTTTCCAGCAGGTCAGTCCCTAGTCTGTACTGGTGCATGGAGTTTTTCTGCCCTAGATGCAGGACTATGCACTTGCCCTTATTGAACTTCGTGAAGTTCCTCATCACCCAATGCTCCAGCTTGTCCAGGTCCCTCTGAATGGCATCACAGTTCTCTGGTATTAGCCACTCCTCCCAGTTTTTGATCATCAGCAGACTTTCTGAGGGTACACTTTATTCTATCATCCTGGTCATCGATGAGTAAGTTGAACAGGACTGGACCCAGTATGGACCCCTGGAGAACACTTAATTACAGGCCTCCAACTAGACTCAGTGCTGCTGATTAAAAGACTCTGAGCTTTGTCATCCAGTAAGTTCTCAATCCACCTCACTGTTTATTCATCCATCCCAAACTTCCTGAGCTTGCCTATGAGGATGTTATGGGAGACAGTGTTGAAAGATTTCATCTTTGTTTCATAAATGTGAATGAACATGAATTTATTACTCTGCTAAAAATATATATATATATAATAATAATAAAAAAAAAGCAAGCAAGCAAACAAACAACAAGTGAGGGGCCTTCGTTAAAGAGAGTTGTTACAATTACATAATGATCAAAAAAGGAGGTGTTGCTAGCCAAGATTTTAACGTGATTTTCTAGTATGTGAATACACTGTAAGACCCTTTCTTTATGAACCAGAAATTAAATGTGTAGTGCTGACATACATCATCCTCCCAGACAATAAGCAGCATGTGGTTTCACAAGCTAGGGTCAACTCAGCTTGTGGTAACTAGATGTCAATTATTTTCCTTGGAAACAGTGACTACTGGCAGCATTAAACTACCAGGCTTTTGTAAGAACATAGTACATTACTTTCTGAAGATGGCAATGTTATTGCCTATTACTACAGTAGATAATATGTCTGTCTAATGCAATGGAAACATACATTTCATTTGCTGTATGTCTAACCTTTTTGGTTTGATTGACAAGGTTGTATGAGTGAAGGTGCCAGGACTACATTCCTGATTAATGGTGATATCAACAGCAGCATATATTATTATTATTATTATTATTATTATCATCATCATCATCATCATCATCATCATCATTAAAGATTTAAAATGTTAGGTAGTTTTGAGCACTGAAAGGAAACACATTAACAGAGGTGGAACCACAGAACACAAATCTGAATCAACTGTAAGATTTACTGGCATTTCTAAAATATATAAGTTGTGGAGATACTTTGTATGGAGTGAATCAAGTACAGAAAAGAAAATTTAAGTAAGGTCCTGTTCTATTTTAAAGCCAATTTCAAATACTTTCCTATATCTATTTATTATCTCTCCATTCCAAAGAGTACTTTAGCTGCTTAGCCATAATTTTTCAAACGCTGATATTTATGAAGAAACCAGAAAGTTTCTATTTCCTTCCTTAATTATTTTTAACATGAAAGATATATGGGAGCATTTTTATTTACTCTGTCATCATAATTCTAGTTAATGATGACATTAGTTGACTAAAATGTTGTGAGAAGAAACTGAACTGGACCTTAAGTAATCTAGTTTAGTTTTAGTGTCAAATTAAAAAATATTTAAATATTTTAAAATAAATGGAAGTACGTGTCTAAATAGCCACTAAACATTACCTAGCTTCTTATCTCTTCTGTCTCCATTATGGTTAAAAAATTGTTAAATGCTGGTAACACATCTTCTAGCACCATTTATGTGATCAGACAGTAAAATCCATAGAGTACTGAAGGGAATCACCTATATCATCTGGGTAATGTAACATATATGAGAAAGAAATGGAATAAAAAGGGAAAATGTAGTAAGCAAGGTTTAGTCTACATACTTTTGCAATTCATAACCAACCCCAGCGTAACAAACCCCCAGTTACAATGGTGTAAAACTTTTAAGAGAAGAGAGTACATCTAACAAATTCAAGACTGAATCTTTCACATCGTTTTCTCAGTATAAGCACAGCAAGCTTTGAAATCAGTAGGAAAACAGACGCTAAAGATTAGTTGAGTTTCTGCAGTCACTGAACTACAACATAATTTGATTTTGTGCTCTTTTGAAAAGAGCAGTGTTTCTGGAGCATACTCATGTACAATAAGCATATATCTCTGTTTCTTTTTTCCATTAATGTAACTAACCTCTAGGGATGAAAACTTTTACAGTGTTAATTAGGCTTGTTTTCAGTAAACTTTGATGCTAGATACAGGGTTATAGTTAATGTAGGTTTTTGTTTGTTTGTTTGTTTATATCAGTTTTTAATGGATTACATCTGCTTTTTCTCTTACTCCTTTCAGGGCTGTTAAACTGAGGGATAACTATTGTGGGAAATATGTAGCGTTCTTCTTTTGTAAGCCCCTTAATATTCCTCACTGTCAATGTTTTTATGGTAATGTTGTTTTCAGTAAGCTTATAATGAGGGTAATCCCAGAATCCCTTATCATTTTTTATTGCCTGAAATTCCTATCTCTTGTAACTGAATGTGAGAGGTGAGCCACTCAGCTTCAGCTTACCATGCTTCAGGTAAATTTCTATCATGTAGAGTTTTCTTTAACAAAGTCCAGGAGTTACCATGTGCTTTCTTCTTTGTTTTAAGCAACCATTTGTAATACCTGGTAAATGTAGACAGGAACAGCATCATCTTTTCTAATGAGCAGACAAACTATAATGCTATGAGCACATAGATTTCTGTATTTTCTGCTATGTGTCATACATGCTTGAGAGCAATTTTTCCGTACTGTTGTAGGTTTTAGTGTAGGTCCTATGTAAATATCTCCACAATCATAGTGTGATTATGAGGACATTTTTATGGTAGACAAAAAAAATGAATTCAATTGGTGGTCTCTTTCTCAATGGACTGTGTTGGCATAGATTTTGGTTGCAAGATCACTGGGTACTAAAACTTTTACAAACCTGACAAAAAACATTTACCAAATTTAGATTCTGGTACCTAGTTGGATTTGAATGTTTACAAGTTAACTGTGGAAAGACACTAAGCAACATTAATGAACAACTGCTGAACAAAGATGAACAAAATAAGGGAAATGGTGGGGAAAAATACGTTAATTTCCCATCAGAAAAGTCCTAGGATCAGATATGGATTTAGGGAATATTCCAAAACGTAATGTCGGGACAATGGCTCATAAACATTCCTTGTTTAGAAGTAATTTATAATAAACAAGCAAACCAACAAAAACCTTAAAATTAATATTTGAACCAAATTCACTAAATATGTCATTTAGTGTGCTACTTACTTTTCATTATATATGACATATGGTAATATCTTTGTTATGAGGACAAAAATATAAGAAACAAGCAAAAGGAGATTTAAGATGTTGTCTTTACATTAAGTGCTTCTGAATTTAGCTTCTCTGGAGCTAGGGAAACAAATTCTTTTATTTCTTTGCTTCTATCAGAATTTTCAAAATGTTTTTCTATCCTTGGTTAACTTTCCATCTAATTCCAGGCAAAATGTCAAGTCTTGTCATTTGGACACTTAAACTTACAGACTGCAAAATCTTTTTTCTTTTTTCTTTTTCCTCCATGCAAGTCAGAACCCTCAGAATTCTTATTAGAAGGGATGTTCTTCTTTCCCTTCAAGGAGCACTAAAAAATCTTGCAGGTGCAACCATTTTGTTTTATAAACTGACACTCTCTTATTTTCTGTTAACTCTAAAAATTAGAAATTTTTTAAAAAATCTTAAAAATTAAAAATCTTAAATTCTAAGGTAAATTTTTTCTCTTTTCAAATATCCAAACAGGACAATAAACAAAATAACTTGAAAAAGTTTGCAGTTGATTTTTCCAGATACATAGAAAACAGTTTTCAAGCTACTTAAAAAAGGTAAAGATCAAATTTGCAATCATTCTAGATACCCAAATCATATACACATATATCAGGCACATATCTAAAACTATTTACAGATGAAAATAGGTATTTAAGCACACAAGTAAACCAACTGAATCACCTGCTATCTCTTTTGCATTCATAAATACATAGAGAGAAGAAGGAAAATGTTCTTACTCAAATGCTTTGGTACATGTTAAACTACTTTCCTACTTAAGACAAAATATGGTTTGTTTGTTTGCTTTTCTTGTTATAAGCAATAATAACACAGTAATAATAGATGTTAAAGTTTAAAAGTGGTCAAATTACAGAATGGTACAGAATAAAGTTCTGAAATTGCCAATATGTAAGGTAAATGGCAAAAAGAACAAGAATAGTTTTCCATGATCCTGGATAACTGAAGTCTTTTGTTTTTCTTTATTTCATAATCACTTTCCACAATATACGATTTCTCACAGGCATATGACTTGTTAATACAAAGAACCAAAAGAAGGTAATTCTTGGTCAGAAAAGTCTATCATCTACTTTTTTAAGGTAGCTGATAGCAGGACTGATTTATATAAAGAATATAAAATATATTGTAATGCTTATCTATCTTTCAGCACTCTTTGGCTTAGAAACTCCTTAAGTTATGAATATTATCCTTTTATTAAAAAAAAAAAAAGTCTTTGCTTCATTAACATGTTTAATTGCTTTTTGTATCTATTCACAATTTGAAATAAGCAACTTCCTTTTACTACAAAGCTCTTCCAAAGTTTATCTGCAAAGTGAAACAAATGTTTGTTTGTTTGTTTGTTTGTTTTAAAAAAAAACAGCAAACAACTCTACAAAATCATTTATTTTAATTAATTTTCAATCACAGAATCATTGAATGTTTTGGTTTGGAAGGGACCTTAAAGATTATCTAATTCCAAACCCCTGCTATGCGCAGGGACACCTTCCACTAGACCAGGTTGCCCAAAGCACCATCTAACCCCCTCCTCCCCACCCCCATCCCCATCCCACAACTTTTCTGGGCAACCAGAGTGCCTCACCATCCTCTGAGTAAAGAATTTCTTCCATTTATATCTAATCTAAATCTAAACTCTTTTATTCTAAAAACATTAGTCCTTATCTTATCCCTGTACCCCTGACAAAGAGTCACTCCCCAGCTTTCCTGTATGACCCTTTTTGGTAGTAGAAGGCTGCTACAAGGCCTCCTCCGAGCCTTCTCTTCTCCAGGGTTGATCAACCCCAACTCTATCAGCCTGTCTTCATAGGAGAGGTTCTCCAGCCCTCTCATCATCCCTGTATCCTTCCTCTGGACTTGTTCTAATACCTCCATGTCCTTCATGTGCTGGGGGCGCCAGAGTTGAACCAGTACACTAGGTGAGGTCTCATAAGAGCAGAAAGGAGAGGGAGAATAACTTCCCTCAACCTGCCGGTCATGTTTCTCTTGATGCAGCCCAGGATACTGTTGGCTTTCTGGGTAGCAGACACACTGTGCCAGCTCATGTCAAACTTCTCATCAACCAACAACCTCTGATCCTTCTCTTTAGGGCTGCTTTCCATCTATTCTCCACCCAGGCTGTATTTGTGCCTTGGCCCAGATGCAGGACCTTTCATTTGATCTCATTGAACCTCATGATGTTCGCACAGGCCCACCTCTCAATCCTGTCAAGGTCCTTCTGGATGGCATGTTGATTACAACACCCAGCTTGGTGTGATCAGCAAACTTGCTGAGGGTGAACTTAATCCCACTGTACATGCTGCCGACAAAGATGTTAAACAGCACTAGTTCCAAAACTGACCCCTGAGGAATGCCACTATGACTGACCTCCACTTGGAAATTAAGTCAATGATCATAGCTCTTTGAGTGGGAAGCCATGTTGGCTGTCACCAATTGCATCCTTATTTTCCATGTGCCTTAATACAGTTTCCTGGAGGATCTGCTCCATGATCTTGCTGAGAAAGGAGGTGAGACTGACTGGTCTGCAGTTCCCCAGGTCTTCCTTCTTCCTTTTTTAAAAATGGGAGTTATGTTTGGGTTATTTCCACTTCCCCCTTTTGGGTTATATTCCCCTTTCCAGTCAGTGGGAACTTCACTGGACTGTCACAACTTCTCAAATATGATGGGCAATGGTATAGCAACTTAATCTGACAGTTTCCCCAGGACCCATCTAATCAGGTCCCATGGACTTGTACATCTTTAGGTTTCATAGATGATCTCGAACCTGACCTTCTTCTGCAGTGGGCAGAATTATTCCAGTCCCTGCTTTTGCCTTCTGTGGCTTGGGCTATGTGGCTAGATCTCTCACCAGTGAAGACCGAGGCAAAAACATCATTGAGTACTTCAACCTTCTCTGCACCCTGGATAATCAGGTCTCCTGTTTCCTTCTGGAGACAGCCTACAATTTCCCTGGTCTTCCTTATTATAACTGGCATACCTATATAAGCCTTTCCTGTTGCCCTTGAATTCCCTGGACAAATTTAATTCTATCAGGGTTTTAGCTTTCCTAACCTCATCCTTGGCTACTCAGACGGTGTCTCTGTATAACTCTAGGGCTTCCTTCTACCCTTTGTAGGCCTCTTTTTGCTGCTTGAATTTTGTCAGGATCTCCTTCTGCATCAATGCCAGCCTCCTGGTGTTTTTTGCCTGACTTGCTCTCTGTTGGGATGCATAACTCCTGAGCTTGGAGGAGGTGATACTTGAATATCAACCAGCTTTCTTGGACTTTTCCTTCTAGGGCTTTGTCCCCTGGTACTCTACCAAGCAGACCTCTGAAGAGGCCCAAGTCTGCTCTCCTAAATTCTAGGGCTGTGAGCTTGCTCTTCTCTCTCCTTGTTGCCCTCACAATCCTAAACAACACCATTTCATGGTCACTGCAGCCAAGGCTGCCCTTGAGTTTTACACTCCTCACCAGCCCCTCCTTGTTCGTAACAGCGTCGCACTTGTTGGTCCAGCATAGCACTTCTCCTTGTTGGCACTTGGAGAAGGAAGTTATCATCAATGCATTCCAGGAACCTCCAGGATTTCTTATGCCTTTCTATGCTGTGCCCCTCCAACAGGTATCAGGATGTTTGAAGTCCCCCATGAGGACCAGTGTTTGTGAACACAAGGCTGCCTCTACCTGTCTTATAAAGGGCATCATCTGCTTGGTGTTCTTGATCAGGTGGCCTGTAGGAGACTCCTACCATAATGTCACCCATCCCCACCCTCCCTTTAATCCTGACCCATAAAATCTCTGTCAGCTCCTCATCCACTTGCAGGCATAGCTCCATAAACTACAGCTGCTCACTGCCACAGTGGGCAATGCCCTTTCCTTGTCTCCCTTGTCCTTCCTAAAGAGACTTTATCTTTCTATTGCAATACTCCAGTCATGGGAGCCATCTCACCATGTTTCTGTAATGACAATGAGGTCAACGAGCCTTGCAGGCACATCTCTACATCTTGTTTATCTCTACATCTTGTACATCTCTAACTCTTGTTTATTTTCCATGCTACATGAGTTAGCATAGAGACATTTAAGTTGGGCCCCTGGTGAAGCTGCCTTACTGGCTGGAGTGGTAGAAATTCCTTTGTGCTGCTCTTCAGGTGCTCTTCTGCTGACCCATGACCATTTTAATGTTTTTATTATTAGAAATATTGAGTATTAGTTTCTCAAAATTTCCCATGAATATATATTTATCACACACCGACTCACTGTCTCTATTCAAAGTTGAAGTCTATCCCATTGTAGCTTGATCTTTACTCATTAGAAGGTGACTAATTTTTCTACGTCTTCTTTGGTTCGGACCAAGCTTTCACTAGTCTGAACTCAACATACAAGGCCACCATAGGTTTATGCGTTTGCATAATGATATCTAATGTTTAATTTTCTATTCATTTATGAATAATTCCTACATTTTGACCATTGTTTTGATCAACATTGTTCATAATTATTCTCAAGTCTCTTTGCTGTGCAAAGTAGATAGCTTACAGCATGTCACCAGCACATATGTTTAGGGATGTATTTCATCATGTGCATTACTTTGAATTTATTATTCTTGAGTATCATCTGTCACTATATCATTTTGTCTCTCGATACCATGATATTCTCTGTAGTTCTTTAGAGCCAGCTGTTTTTATCATCCTCAGTAATTTTGAATCACCACACCACTTTGTCATCCCACTTATTACCCCTTTCTACATATACATTTTTTCAATATGGTGAACAGAAAAAGTCCAGGCAAAAATCCCTGTAAGATGTGCTTTAAAAGTGATCATTTATTTACTATCCTTTTCCACTGTCCTTTAGCCTAACTTTTTCACTGTCCTTTAGCCTAACCCACAAAAGTTTAAGAACCTTTCCTGAGTGATCTTGCCTTAAGTTTTTCATTGTTAACCTGTCATATACATGTATTTCAAATACTTAATAAAATCTATACTGAGTAAAAACTGACTCATGATGATAGTTACATGACAATGGGAAATTCTTGATGTTGCTGCCTATCTAAAATCTAAATACCTTTCTAAAAGGGCTCAATAAGTACCTAATATTTTTTCTTAGGCTACAGGCTTTGATGATCCTAAGCATCTTTGTCCTTGAGAATGTTTTAACCATGAAAACAAAGTATGGTCTTTTTAAGGGAAGGGTTAAATTTCTCAGTATTTATTTTGTTGTTTGTTTGTTCTGTTGTTGTTTCTTTTGCTATCTTTTTTTTATTTTTCTGTTAGTTGGCACTGACCCATTTATGCAAACCAAAAATCCGGTTCAAAATGCAGAATCAAGAAGGATGATTGAATTATTGTTCTGGATTTAAACACTGTTGTGATGATGCTAGAGACAGAAATAGTTCTACTGTCCTTTAGTTCCCCCAACAATAACAACACATGCTTCTTTTTATAGGGCAATCATGGTTAATCTTCTACATAGGAAAAGCAGTCTTATTCCTTCACATTGGATTCTGTTCATTACTTATTACTTGTCCTGTGTTTATCAGCATTCTAATTTGTGGTTAATAAGGAAGGTTCTCCCATTTCCCCCAAAGGCATTTAATTGAAGTGAAGGTGACTAGCAGGTGTTTTGCATAAAATTTCATTAGCCTTTTAGATTGTTTTTGACACCTTTATGAAAGAATGCTTCATTACAATGCAAATGGTCATTGCCCCTGTTTCCAAGCTAATTGCCACATAACATACACATCACAGTGTTATATTCTCTAAGATTTATATGATTAATTTCAAAGTTATAATGATATACTTAAATAACTATAGAATAGTAACTCTCTCTTAAAATTCATATAATATTGTGACGTTAAGGGTATCCTGTAATACTTGGATAAAAAAAATAAAAAATGACACAAAGAAGGGAAGGGAAGGGAAGGGAAGGGAAGGGAAGGGAAGGGAAGGGAAGGGAAGGGAAGGGAAGGGAAGGGAAGGGAAGGAAGGGAAGGGAAGGGAAGGGAAGGGAAGGGAAGGGAAGGGAAGGGAAGGGAAGGGAAGGGAAGGGAAGGGAAGGGAAGGGAAGGGAAGGGAAGGGAAGGGAAGGAGAGGAAGATGAATTCTTTCCATCTTTGAGATGACACTAAGACAACTCTAAGGTCAAACTCGATACAAAAGCTGATAAGGTTTTCATTTCTTTTGTTATCTCTATTGAAGATGAATAAATTAATGTTTTCTGTTTGTTTGTTTGTTTTTTGCTAACAAGGTTGTATTCCAGTGACACTTGTAATTTCTAATGAGTACAATTTTCAAAATATGTTAAAATATGAAAAAAAAAAACACAACACTTTTCTCCTTCATATTAAATGTGTTCTTTTTGTATCACTGACTTATTTAACTATCAGATACTAGCCTTCATTTTAAATATCATTCCTAGATTGCATATTAAGCAATAGAAAATTTAGTGTCAGTATCCACAAACACTGGCTAGCCTATTATCAGCATCTTCATGCAGTTAATATCTCATTTAGATCTCTACATTTTTTGAATGTTTCTATAAACATAGTTATTGAACATATATTCAATGAGTTTTGGACAGTATAAATTACATGCATAAGGAAATACTGCAAAAGTAGAGTGATTTTTTTACTGACTTATTTTCTTATGGTGGTTTTTATTTAGAGAAATATAATTTAGAGGTAATAAGTGTTGTTTTGTTTCAATAACGGCAATCCACATACAAGAAAGGATATTAATTTGCATTTTGTTACTATTTTTTTGGGGGGGGGGGGGGTGAAGTAAAAGAAACATATTAGAAATTGGAACTTCAGGTAGCCAACACTTAGGCCATTAGGCATTTTTCCAAATTTAGCAAGTGCTGTAGTAAAAATGCTTGAAAACTGATTATGTATTTCCATGTAGGCCAAAAAGCCAGGAAAACATCCTAAGCAGTGACTGAGAATTTGTGCATGGTTTTCACAAATATAGAGTGATTAAAATATTCTATAAATTTATTTTCAGTAGAACATTCTCTGTCATCCTTCCCTGCCCATTTATTATCGTTTTTTTTTTTTTTTTTTTTTTTTTTTAATTGTGATGATTTTGTTATCTTAATAACTATTTTTCAACACTAAAAATGACAGAGCTTAGATATTCTACCTCAGATACACTTCTCTGACATATATTACACTAGAAAACACCATTTTAAGGACAATATGAAACTTCTGTGAAGGACTGGAACCTGTAGCACAAACATGTAACTAAGGGTTGTAACTGATATACTCTCAGCTCATCTGCTTGCCTTTTTAAAGTGCTACGCATGTACTGGCTAGTGGAATTAGAGGTCCTGAAGGAGAAAAAGGCAACTAGCAGTTTAGGGTGAAAAAGGCGTTGCAGTGATCTGATTGCCACAGACAATCAGACAGATTGCTCTGTCGGACTCCTGCTGTAAACTGCCCTAACCTTGAATCTGCTGCCTATCCACACCTCACAATGCGAGGTCCCCTTGGGGTCCCTGTCTTTCTGCAGGACCCAGTACCTACACAATTACTGCATGCATAAGCTCATTTCTTGCTGTAGAAAATATCAGGTGTTCCAAATATTTGTTCTGATTTATAATATCATACTGTGATTCTATTAATGCTCTGTCTATATATAGCTGGAGCTCTAGTAATGATAGGTAATGATGTTATTAAACCAGCATCCCCAGAAAAGGTCTGTGAAGAAATAGGAATGCTCTAAAAAGTCTTACACAGACGATAACTATAGTTGTCACCACTTGCCTATCATCAGAACAGTCCAATAATGAAGATCATGTGCTTATAGTATTTTTTCAAGGTCCAAGAACCAAAATCAACCAATTTCTATGTGATTCTTAGCTTTTTCTTTACTTTTCAGCTACGTTCACAGTTATGAATATTCTATGCCATGAACATGACAAGATGCAAGACGGAGCACTTACTAGTCCAGGCAGGATTTGAAATGCAAGGACTTTCATTTGTCATGGTCCTGATTGGGTGACCCGGAAGGGTTTGAAGTGAGAGCAGCAGATTACTAGGGTGAAACTAATTGCAAAATTTCATTGTTCACAACACTGTAAACCAATTGACAATGTTGCTGTCATAACAGTGGTTGCTGGCACTACTGCTACTACAGACAATTTCTGACTTTAACAAGCAGAGTCGTCTTTTCTGAAATTCATAAGTTGTTATGATAAGAAATGAAATTATGTGACTTAAAGGCCAACGTTTTATTCTGACATATGACTTATTCAATTAGTGGCATAAATCTAACTGCAGTTAAGAGAAGTCTCAAAAACAGTATTGGCAGAAGATGTAGAATCCTGATCATTTAGCAGATTAAAAAAATCAAAAACAAATCAAAAGTGTTTTTTTTTTTTTTTTAATTACATTTTATTATTTATGTATTTGTGTTGTTAACTTACTGTAACAGTTAAGATTTGTAAGTTAGTGTGGAATAAATATAATTAACTTGAATCTCAGAAATACCAAAATGACCACAGGAACTTCACAAATAATTCATTTGTCTATTTCAAAATTTATCACACAGGCCCTCAACCCTTTCCTATACTTTTGTTTTGTTTTGTTTTGGCTGAAGAATCCCAGCATTGGAATGACCATGGTCCAGAAGGGAGGACAGTTACAGAATTCCACTTCCTGAATTGTAAAGCTTCAGCTACTGAGCTTCTGCTCTTTTATTAAGGAAGATAATAATTTTAAACAGTTCTGCTGACCCAGTAAGTAGTACAGAAAAGGGAGACATAAGTGATTTTTCTTATAAACTATTCTCAGGACATTTCAAATTGCTATGTATCATAACTAGGTCATTATGTTCCATGCAAAGATGAATGGACAATCACTGTCAATCTCTGAACATCTGTTTTGCAATTTAATATCTTTGCCTTGTGAAGAGTACTAAGGAATATTGCTGGGTAGTTTTTAATGGATTACATTGTATAGCATAATTCCATGTTTCAGTATTCTGCTAATACATTGTGCTATGTGTAACAGTATAATATACAAATAATACAGAAAAGAGTATTAAAGGCATGATATAATTTATACAGTGCTATTGTATAGTGCATATCTCAAACTAACTGCAGAAGATAAAATGCAGACTGGATCACTTGTGTAACAATTTAAATATCATCTGGAATTCTAAAATCATGCCTTTGTTGAAAGTACAGTTAGATCCCGATAGTAACTACAGCATGGTAATGATCTATTAAATTAACGAAAGCAATCCTGCTCCTTCCCAAACCACTTCTCCAGCCTCATCTTTCCTTCTCTCCTTGATTAATCTTCAGGAAACCCACTTACCTTAGAGAATCAACATCAGGTAGGCACTGCTTTGTGCATAATTGTCCAGCAAAAACACAACCAATAACCCTTCTACAGCACATTTTGAACAGGAAAAGCTTTCAATGGCATTTTTACTACGGGTCCTATTTTGGATTTTTGTAGTAAAACTCTTAGTTGATTTACATAGGTCAAGCCATACAAAGCAATACTGCTCCAGGAATCATTCAAAACAAACTTGAATGTATGAATAAAAGGTTATATTTTATAATTTCCCCTGATATTTACTTAAAACTTTCAGTTTCCATGAACATGCATGCCAACAAAATCATTACTTAGTACAGCAGCAGAAACAGAACACAAATATGGCTAATGTACAGCAACAATTTGATTAGTTTGAGTAGAAGATGTAAATGAGAATTTGCATTTTTTTTGAGAACAGTAATCAATCAGTTTCACCTAAATTGTTAGAACAATGGAAATCAAATTTATATACCTTATTCATAGTGTTCTCCTGAATTCTCTGCAGAAATATCAAAAGGTATTGATGACTTATTGTTCTTGTTTGTTTGCTTTCCCAACTTCAGTCTTTTAAAAGACCCTCAAGCGATATCTTATTACCACAGCTGTGAATATTAAAAATAAGTAATTCTTATGTACTTAACTGATCTAGAAAAGAGTGGGTTCCACCTCCCTTCAGAATCAACATAAAGCATTTCAAGAATATATATTAGGAGATAAATCTTCAGTACTGTCCTTCTACATCACAAGATTGTCAGGGAGCTGTGGTATCTTTAATTATACTCTCTCCTTCAACTTTACCTGGATCAGTGCAGATGTACACAAAATTTGAAGATGTAGCTAAATGCAGCAAAGTAGCCCTTTATGTATGTCCACATTAAGATTAATTTAATATATTAGTTAAGCATTTCCTTATTTATAATTGAGTGCATGGGTTATGCATCTCATTACCACTTAAGAGCCATAAACACTAAAGGTTTACTATGTCCTTTTTTGTTTTTCTTTTTAAAAGCATTGTGTTCATATATAATATTCTTCAGCAAATATAAATAGCAAGATAAATATTTATGTCATAAGAAACCTTAATTTAAACATATTTTCTTTTATATGTTTAAGATTATATTTTCTGAATGATGCTATGTAGCTATTATAACCACATAAATAGCAGACAGTATTAGACATGACTGATGATGGAATCCAACTTAATCCAAAATTGCTTTAAGATTTACAGTAAAAGTCAAAAATTTGGAAGTTAATTTAAGATAACTATATGTATAAAACCTCTAATGTATCATGTTTTCTATCACAGCACTATCATAATTTTTTTATGTTATCATTTCCTTTTTTCTAGGTTGTAGATTAATTTTCAGTGACATGACTAAATAAGCGACCACCCACCTTATTGCCAGGCACTTTCTCCCACTATCAAGCCATCTTCTGTATTTGCTGCTACCCACAGTTACATCCAGCTGTTTTTGTGGTGAACTGGAGAATTGATCCAGCTGTAAAGGAGCTCAAACATTTTTTTCAGAGATAATTTAGGATAAATTAGTTCGTCAATCCAATCCATACTGTGGCTACATAAACATTTGTGTCAGTGCTGAGCAGAGGCTCCTGGAATAGGGAAAGACTGGGGAATAGGGGTGGTCTGGGGCACTTCACAGCATGGCTGCTGCTGAAGAATTACAGCCTCCATGTCTAGGACTCACATTCAACAGCAGCATATCTGAGACATGAGAATTACTGAATTCTGACTCAAGCAGGTTTTCATCATTGCACTGTATGCATACATTTCTGCAAGGAGCAGTTATATTAAATATCTGACTTTGTCTCTATTGATAGCTATGTCTTTCCTTTTCCACCCAAATGAGAAATTGGTAGCGGCAGATCTCAGAGGCCCGAGAGGTACCTGCAGTTCCTACATTTATTTATGAACCACCTTGTGCCCTGATCTTGCCTCTGGATCTGCTGGCGTAGACTTCTGTGCCTGTCACTTAAATCAGTGGAGCTTCACAGAGGCCCAAAGGGCTACACCAGTAAACGGAGATAGGAAGTAAAAGCTTTAAGCAAGTCAGAGTTAGAGAAGCAAAAATATTGCCATTGTTGGCTACAGCATATTTTTTCCAACTTCCAGACATGGAAAGAACTTTCAAATACATAATTATCTTCGGAATATTTTCTGCTGAAACTGAAGAATATTTGAGTGTGCAGGTCTTTCTATTATATCCTCTTATGAAATAGTTGAAAAGCCACTTTGGACACTGGAGTTGTACTTCTGGAATGAAGTTTTAGGAACTCCTTTAATTTGTCTCAGTCTGTTATTGGAAAAAACATAAAAGCAGTCTTATAGATTCAACTTTTGCCATGCATTTTCTAGTTGACAGTCTTTACTTCCACCCCTCAGCATTCACATTGTCTGTATTACCTACCGATATTTCAATTTCACTATGCTATTTTTGAGTAGATCTGAATATCAGCTTACCACAGTAATGCCTATTGTTCTCAATGAGGATTCTAGGGCACAACATCTCAGTGCCATCCCAGTGCAGTATCAAAACAATAGCTCTGGAAAGCTGAATTAGAGTTGGTAGTTGAAGCAGAACACATTTCCCATTCCCTCTCCATTATTCCTGCAAGTGATATATTTCAGAGATATAAGAAAAATAATGTACAGCTCTTGTGCCTGGGTTATGTATTTGTAAAACTACTCAGGCAGCAAGAGAAGCCGAATATTTCAGTATCTGTCTAGTCCTGCTCTGTGGATAAATTTAAAGAAAAAAAAATGAATGAAAAGTGCTACAGTTCTTTCATAAACACTAGCACAGATTTCTGAGATAATTTTCAAACAAGGAGTGCAAGGGCAGCAGTTATGTTTGAAAATACCTGCACATGTGACAACTGTGTATTGATACTCCCTGTTAATCTACATCCTTTGCACTGCAGTTGTTCAGAGAATCAGGTTGCACATCATTGTTGAAAAACAACTTTGCAGATATACAAAATGCAGCCTGGACAAATCAGCTAGAAGGGCACAGAAAAATACAGACCTAAGATGTGCACATTAATTGATATGTTTAGTAGCTGCCTCTGAAGTTATAGAGTAAGCCTTCCACACTAAGCACTGCTAAAAATAAGCCCATCATGTTATCTTCCAAGATCTGAATGAAAAGAGCTAAGGGTAAGAAAGTTTTAACTCATTAGCAAAAGCCAGCTGTACAGAGTCAGGAGATGTGATCTTCAATTTTATATTAAATCCATATTTTATAGACAACAAAAACAAAAAAACAACAACAAAAAAAAGTGGGAGGACATAAAGTCCTCTGTGATGCTTTGTAACTAAACTTTGTAACTTTGTCACATAGGATATGATTATTAAATGTAGAATTTTCTCTAAAGGCAGTCAGTGTTGAGCTGTTTACGATAAGGAATTGCACATTTATATCAAACATTTTCTCAATGTATGGAAAAAAGTTGCTTAATTCTCTCAAAGGGTGAGATTGTTATAATAGTCTAGCAGATTACTACCTTATATGTAGACCTCAGTGTTGGTAGTGCTTTGAATATACACTACAAAACACTGTTTCACAGGTAATGTGAAGACCAGATACTAACGCAAGTCTTCAGAGTTTGCTAATCATGGAGCTCTTTAAATTGTTTTTCATTGGCAAGAGAAATAGACTTGTAAGGATTGAGGTTCTTCCTTCCTTTGAGCTCTACAGGCTCTTCTTGAGGTAGCTCTGTGG
Organism: Anas acuta; assembly: GCF_963932015.1. Lineage (NCBI taxonomy): Eukaryota > Metazoa > Chordata > Aves > Anseriformes > Anatidae > Anas > Anas acuta. Next base: position 115,139,846 of record NC_088980.1, on the reverse strand, counting down.
TATGACCACATGCACTAAGTGCATTTGCTCTTCACAGTAGGTTGTAGTGCAGAAGACCCCAGGCTAGTTGAAAATGCTTAAGCTCCAGAGCTGGAAGCTGCATAAATGAAAATAAATGCCTGTGATTACTCAGAGCTAATAAGCCCCACTAACAGGCTGGTCTATTTAGCGTGGACTTAGCTCTGCTGATTCTGTCTGCTGTGCTAGTTAGGAAAATACATATGTTCAGCGGCCCTTTTCACGATATAGACATATATAGCTTGCTCAGGGATCTCTAATGTGATACTTCTCTGGTCTCTGAAGCCTGTTTTCTATATGGAATATTCTAAAGAAAGGGACAAGATGAAGCTTTCAGATTGAATAGATACTAGTCCTATCCACAGATACTTTCTTGTTCTGTGTAAAACCTGAGCAATCGCTTAGAAAATGAGATGCAGTCTCCATGAGAAATAATAACAAATACATTCTATGGTATTCACTCACTGAATATGTCAGAAAGCTACTTATATAACTGACCGCAGTTAAATGCAGATTCACTTTATATATAAATTAAATTCTGTAAACAGTTCTTTGAAAGGTTCCAAAAGGACAGAGCTCTGGTGTGTGCTTCAATAAAGAGGTACAGACAGAGGAGAGCAATGGAGTCATGCTGCAAATTATTGTAGATTTATGGACTGCTTTGCAATTCTAGAAATGCAAATTTTTCATCGCATATGAAACTATGGATATAGAAATGTTTTAAATTGAAAGGGACAAAAGAGAAGAGAAGAGAAGAGAAGAGAAGAGAAGAGAAGAGAAGAGAAGAGAAGAGAAGAGAAGAGAAGAGAAGAGAAGAGAAGAGAAGAGAAGAGAAGAGAAGAGAGAAGAGAAGAGAAGAGAAGAGAAGAGAAGAGAAGAGAAGAGAAGAGAAGAGAAGAGAAGAGAAGAGAAGAGAAGAGAGAAGAGAAGAGAAGAGAAGAGAAGAGAAGAGAAGAGAAGAGAAGAGAAGAGAAGAGAAGAGAAGAGAAGAGAAGAGAAGAGAAGAGAAGAGAAAGAGAAGAGAAGAGAAGAGAAGAGAAGAGAAGAGAGAGAAGAGAAGAGAAGAGAAGAGAAGAGAAGAGAAGAGAAGAGAAGAGAAGAGAAGAGAAGAGAAGAGAAGAGAAGGAAAGAAAAGAAAAGAAAAGAAAAGAAAAGAAAAGAAAAAGAAAAGAAAAGAAAAGAAAAGAAAAGAAAAGAAAAGAAAAGAAAAGAAAAGAAAAGAAAAGAAAAGAAAAGAAAAGAAAAGAAAAGAAAAGAAAAGAAAAGAAAAGAAAAATATATTATTAAGACCTCATAAACTTTTAGTGTTACCTGCCAAAATAATAGACTGTTTTCTGGAAGAGATGACATCTTCTATGATCTGAGCAACCTAATGCTTGAATAAGGTTATTACCTCTTCAAGTGCTCCCTTGTTCTTATCATCTAGCACCCACAGGCCTAAATAAAACAGAGTAAGGAGAGTAAATTAACATTTTAATCTATGCACACATAATAAAAAGAAATCAGACATACCTCATGACAGAGATATCCTTAGAGATTATTGAATCAAATGCATACTGAAGTTCATAATTTAGAACTGTAGAACATATATTTTATATAGCAAATATATGTTTCATATGTATGCATAAATATATATCTAGTCTCTCTGGGTAACTACATTTCCCTCTGCCTCCTTTGAACTCACAAAAGCTCTCAGAGAGAAAAGATTGCACTTAGGAGTTATAATTCTGAGGACCTGGTTAAAAGAACTAGAACACAACAGCTTACTATAAATGAATAAAACTCATAACAGTACAAGATTCTTCTTCCTCTATTTCTGACTGTCTTCCTATTGTTTGAGCTTGCATGATTTTCAGGTTCTTTGTAACTAACCTACAGTGTTTGAAAAAACACTAAAGGTGGTGTTGTCAAATTCACCATATAAGCTTTAGTTTAAGCTTAATATGATCTCAAAATATTTACAATGCAGTAAAACAAATTTCATAGAATTAATCCTGTTCTATGGTTGCCTATATCTGTCATTAAATACTTTCTACATTTACTGACTTCAATGGCTAAATTTCAGTATTTCTGTGCTTTCTTTCTCCCCTAACTTCAGAATTCTTCCATACTTTAATATTAGTCAATTTATAAGAAGCATTTTGATATCACAGTTGCATAGGTTTTGTTGTTGTCGTTGTTGTTTGCTTGTTTATTTGGGGGACAGGGGGGAGGAGGTTTTTGATTTTTTAACATTTTAGGGAACTGAAGTGGCATGCTATAGCTTTCCTTCATCTCCAGAATCTTCACTACTCATTTACACTACACGCCCGATAACTTTTTCAACTTACCTGAAGGGTACTTCTGTTGAGTAGAGACACTCCAAGGCAAAATCAATCTTCCTAATGGTGGAGAGAATTGTGCCACCTCAGTTGGTATTACAGGTTATTTAGCATAAACATATGTGTTCCCATTAAGGGCCATCCACATTCAACTAAAATGAGTCACTTGTGTAAGAAGTTTTGTTTATAAATCTGAGACTAATTTCCCCAGTCTATTTGGTATGTATCATGTGGTATAAAATTCTACAAATGTCAGTGTGCAGCCTCATAATACATTTATATTTCTCTGAGAGCAAAGTGTAAAGTCATTATGCAGTATATTTCTCAACAGAATTATAAATAAATAGAACATGAAAAATAAAATAATTTCTAGGTGAAGACCTTCACTACTTATCTCTAAGTTAAAATGCAATTATTTCTTCAGTAACAAAAAACAAACAAACAAAAAAAAAAAAAAAAAAAAACACAACACACTGATTTGGTAGGTATATTAATATAGAGTTAATACAGATTATATTAATTATGTGCACAGATAATGACCTGTTGGTTAAAAGGCTTCATTCCCCTGGCCTTTACTGCTGACTATATGTTCCACATCCACATGACTGTAGTGTGGTTGCTCTTGTCTGAAAGAAGGCTTTTTTCAGTTTCATACAGAACAGAGAGATGGAGCCAGGTTTTTGACTTCCTTGTAGGTGCCCTTTTTCATGCTAGTGTCTCTTTCGTCTGTAACAGTCAGACAGGAGTGTTTTGCATTTCAGAAAATATTTAGTCTATATTCTGGCTGTCTTTTAAGTGCTAAAATCTGTGGAAAGTTCATCCTTCCAGAGTATGCCTAAGCCTCTTGCAGTGCTCAGTGTCCAACCAACTACATCTGTGCTGTCACCACAGGACGGCTGAGGTGGGGAAGGGAGGAGGAAGGGAATGGGGAGCAGTACAGGCATGCAAACCCAGACACACATCCTTGCATTCCTTGTTCTGCAGCCCTGTGCCATATTATGCATATGAAGCATGATATGCACATGAATCACTGCAGTATCTTGTTATAAGCTCTGCCACAATATATCTGTAAGATAGGTAGGATGAGGAAGAGGGGGATGGGAAGGGAATGTATTGCAGATGTGGTCAGTTCTGTTGACTGTTAAAATTCAATACATTTGGGCTGTTCAGCATCTACTAGCAGGGAGAGACAGTAGCTGCCATGGATCTCAGCAATGTCTGACATATGGGATACAGTATTTGTGTATGATGCCTCAATATACTGTAATTGACCAATGCCATCTTTTTGCCTGGTAAATTTGGATCTCTTGGTGGTTGTGGTTACAGTGCTTGAGGACAATGTCAGACCACAAGTTCTGACAGAAACAATGCTCAAAAGCCTCCTAAGAGAAGGATTGTAAATATTGTGGCCTCTGTTGTAGATACGTGTGTTGACTTTTTTAGTGGGTCTCTTGTGAAAGACGTTTGGGAAGCAGACATTTACAGCTGATGTGACCACAGAGGCAGTGAAGGAATACTTGAAGGTGTGGGTGCACTGACTGAGATGGCAAGATTTTGATGGCACTGGATGCTGGCCTGCTTTGCAGATAACCCAAGGAAGTGTATTCAAAGAAGCTGAGTTTTTTTAATGAGGTGGTATTAACTACACAAACCTGCATCCCTGACTAAATGTGGACAGCCAGGGAAAACTGACAGTATCAGTGCCGATTTTGAACTCACCCATGAAGACTATTGGGCTGCACAAGATGGCACTGTCAGGAGGTTCAGGTGGAGTAGCTAAGTTTCATTTAACATCATTCAGTGAGTCTTAAGACCTAGACCGATGAGACCTCTATGTAGTGATATAGATAATATATGAAAACAGTGTAGGAAAAGCCAGAGAAATTCCTCTGTATTGAGCAGTTATTTCTGACACCTTCTAGCTAAATATGATCACTTCCACACAGACAATGACACCCTTAAATGCTGTAAGTGACTGTAGTTTAAATGGTTATAACAGTTCACACTATTCCTGTAACCCATATAGAACTTTATATGACAAAATTTGATGTCAGTCTTGAAAAGGGGAATCTTAAATAAAGACACCACATACCAAAATAAAGCTGCTAAAAACAATGACAGCTGTCAGGGTTATAAAATCATTCAGAAAAGGAGGGTTGCATTTTTGTGATACAGTTTATGAAACAATTTTTAATTACATGATCACATTTTTTTTTGCTTTTCTTGCAAAGTAGACTTGCAACACCGAATAAACAGTAACAAGCCTTTTCTATAGATGAATGAGTAATATATTCAAGACATGTATTTCTCATAGTTGTACACAAAGTACTGTAAGGTCATGCAAGATTATCATAATTCTTATGTTGAATTGGCAATTTCATTTATGACTTTGCTGAACTTTCTAGTATTAAGTTAGAAGTTTATAATGTACACTTAAGGTAGCTTTCAGTGCGCACTTATTTTCTACTTTGGTTTTCTTTTGTTTGTTTTACTTTATTATGTAGTCAGAATTAATTTAGTTTGCCTAATTAGAATATATACAAGCCTATATCATCTTTAAAAATGTGAATTTTCAGTTTAAAAGTGCAATAATTAAGAGCAAATGGGACTGAGTACTTAAAATAGTGACAGCTCTGTATTTTAAAATGTTGGGATGTAGTTGTTTGGTTACAGAGAACAAGAGAAGAAAGCTGGAATAATGCCAGTAAAGACATATTCACTAAGAAATTTACTTTTATCTTAGAGATCAAAGGAACACATGATTTTCAGCAAAAATTTAGATTGAAAGTGATGAAAATATAATGCACATTGCAGATGATGAGCAAAGTAATTGTTTAACAATTTGCAGGAAAGTAGAGTATGTATATGTATATACATGTATGTGTATGTATATACGTGCATATATATATAAGAGAAAAAATTAAGACATAAAGTAACCCCAACACATGTTTTTAGTTTGTCAGAGTATATGTCTTAAAAACTGGAAAAGTTACAGCCACTAGATACATTCCTGAACTGAAACCATATTCATATGAAAAATCAGTACGTACTGTTGCCTAATTGGAACAACTGGGGACATCTAATCTTAGTAATGTCTCTGTAATTGGTACAGACTATAAAAACAATGGAATGAAAAACACAATTAGTATAATGAGTTAGCCTGTTCAACCCTGACTCTTGGCAAGCACTAACCCAAATATTTCCATGATGTATTCTTTCAGAAATAATTCTTGTGGGAGTGTATGCCTTCTTTCTTAAAAAAACAGCTTGACCAATTCTAATATTTATTACACAGGTTAGTCAAGAGTATTCATGCATAGGAAAGAGTGTCTAAGTTTTCACATTTTCTTCCATTTTTTTCCCCACGTGAAATTGTAATGAGAAAGTGTTGTGCCGTTGCCAATATGCCTCTTTCTCCCCACAGTATTGGAACATTGATGGAGATAATAAAAGACATAAAACAATCCTAAAGCTTACAGAGTGTTGAGATAGGGAAGCTTTATAAAAGCAAACCTCTTGTACAACTACTGAAAAAGAAGGTTTAAAGTAAATCCAGGTCACTACATCAGCAAACGTAAATGGTATACCTCTATTGATTCAAAGGTTTGTTCCTACTTATTTCAAAAGTTAATTTGTCATAAATGCACCATTCAAAGGTTTGATATTCCACTGTTGCATGAAGAAAATGAGTTTAAGGATTAAATGTATTTTCCTTTTACATTGATTTGTGTGTAGTTTTACATTTCTGAAGGATTTGGGGTTTGCTCATAACAGCATGAGCTTCTTTACATTACAAACCACAGAATTATATACCTAAAAGTTCAGAGACAAGTTGAGTTACTAATTCTTAATAGTGGCTACTGTCTTCACAGTAGGAATACACATATTATTCATAAACTGCTCTCCTCTCACCAGATAGTAATTTTGTTTGTGGTTTGTTTTAAATGAGCTGTTTAAAATTCTGTAATTAATTCAGTGTACATGGCAAAAAATGACAGATGGTTATGATAAAGGAACTTAATGCCTCATGGAAGCAAGTCAAACCACAATCTGTAACAGATGTTTTCTGCAAGGCCAGATTGTGTGTGTATATACATATTATATATATATGTATATATAGTGATAACACAAATTTATATCTATATGTTTATATGTACATGTATATAGGTTTGTGTTCATAAATGTTATTTGAATATGCTACAAAGTGCAAAAGTTGTGATGTTTCTTAGCACAGTATTGATCATGCTTATTTGTGCAATCACACAAGAAAATTCTATCAAGAGCAATACCTTAAATTCTCCTTAAATTTTAGAAAACATTTACACAGATGTCACCTTTTAGTGACTTGTTGGTAAAGTAAAAATATTAGATTCTCACCGTCAAGACAAAAATTCAAAACAGTCATTCCCAAAAATTTGAGAATTGTAGCAATCAACCTGTATATTAGAGATTTCAGAAAGGCTGTTAATGGAAAAGGCACCAGTGAAACCAAGCTGGTATTTAACAGTAGCCAGAATAGCTGTTTGCTTATGGATGGAGCTTAGTCAGGCTTCACTGTCACAGGCATTGTTTTTCAACATTTCCTTTATCAAAGTCATATACTTCATAGCACATATATTGATTCACATTTTTAGGCCTAACCATTATAACCAAGCATGACTAACAGGTAAAACACAGATACAGAGGTATTAGGCATTTTCTGACACCTTTTTTCTACATCAAGCTGCAGTCTCTGATAGTAGTAATCTCATGTTGTTTTGTATGAGGCCAACTCCTGGTGCAGGGTGATGCCACAACTGAATCAGTCCTTGGTACATGTCTGGGTCTATTTAAGCATGTCATGAATAAATAAATAAATAAATAAATAAATAAGGAAGGACTAGTGGTTTCAGTTTTAGAATTTGGCTGGCTTCTAAAGTCTGGCTCCAAACAGTCAATCTAAGAATCTGGACTGTGTATACACCTTGGCCACAACCCAGCTTCATATCTATTAAATACCAATATGCATGCCAGCACTTCTGTTCATACCTCCCTTCTCTTTGCAGAAAAGAGTTGAACAGAAGATGCAGTACACACTGACAAGGCTCCTGGCTTTCAAGATGAGAAGTCAGAACTCCAGATGTATGTAGAGCCTGGATGTACATTGCAGACCCTAGGTGTTGTCAGCTAATGCAATCTCCTCTGCTGCTCCAGGTTCTTTCAGCTCAGCTGGGTTTTACTACTGCGTATGAAAATCTTTTCATCCACATACATTTAAACCGAATACCCATTTGTATTGTTGGAGAGAAGAAAACAGAAATGAACGTTTTGATTTAAATTCTGTCACTTCTAAATCTGAAGAGCTCACTTGAGTTACAGAAAGAGTGCAACCTGCTAGTTTTCAGAAAAAAATAAAATCAGGTGGGAAGCACTTAATCAAAAATTCTTTTGAGGATCACAACACTCTATTTAAGTAAAGAACTCTTTAAAAGTGATTGTCAAATACGTGAGTTAAAAAATTATAGGTCTAAGTAAGGCTCTTCAAGTATTTTGGATTACAGATACTTATATATTTATTTATCTATCACAGGAAAAATGTTCAGCTCCTACTTCAAAGAGTAAGAATTATTTTTCAATATCTTTATATTGCTACTCTGCTGTCTTTGTATGCTTTCCTTGCTTTTAGATATCCAAGTCTTGGACCTGATCCTTCTTATGATGCACTGAGTAATCAAACCCTCAAGAAACTGAGGAGGGGGAGGGTAAAGTATCTCTCAAATGTTTAGTGTTCTAAGAAGCTTGCTTTTATAGAGATATATAGAAATGTAGATGTAAGGCTGCACCCCATCAAAATAACAAGAACTGCTGCCCAACTTTAAAGAGAAATTTAATGTCAATACTCAAAATCAAGGATGGCAAAATCACAGAATTATTTCTATAAATCATTGGAAGAAGTGTAATGGTGAATAGTGAGAACTCATTGTCTCTGAGCTTACATAGCCTGCTCCTTCTGGCTCTTAGCCTAATCATTAGACCAAACATTATGCTGCTGCGTGATGTGGATTCTGTCTGGATTTTTTCCTCAGTGTTTGTCATGCAAAAGATGCTGCAAGGCTTGAAGTAATCTCACTGAAATGAATAGCTCATTTGAAAGTGAATAGAACAGTGACCTGTCTTGGAAATGTTTAAAGATTTTGGAAACCTACATTAGAGTTCCCACACAAAAGGTTCTCCCAATTGTACTAGAGTATTTACAAGTACATAGTCCCTCCAGATGGAATCTATTAGAGTCAGGTAAATTTGAATCAGAGATATAATCATCTTCTAGAGAGTTTTTGTTGTAAACAGACAATACTGACAAAAAGTAACTGTAACCCAGAAATGTAAATACCCAATGATACATCTTGTAGACATTCAAATATAAAACTGGATCAGAACTTCAGTCCTGCCTCCAAAAGTGTTTGCAAATATCCGATTTTCTGATTTATAGGGTGAGACCATACTTAAAACTTACATGTTCTGATTCTGTGATATACTTTGTACTGCTGACACCCAATTAAAACAAAAGTAAAACAAAAAAAAAGCATTGAAATTTTGGATAGGAAAAGATGAGATTACACCACAAAATAAACATCATAAATAATAATTGAAAGTATTAAACTGGTAATCTGAAAGTTTATTCTTGGTAATATTAAGAAGTGTTCTGATTTTTGCAGACCTGTAGTTCTGTCTTGGTTTCAACTGGCATAGAATTATATTTTTTTCATAGTATCTGGTATGGTGCAGTGTTTTGGATTTAGGATGAGAATAAAGGAGCCAGGAGTGTCCCTCTGTGTTTGTTGTACAAACAAAACCTCTAGGGAGCGTGAGAGACCAGGTGTGCAGCAAAGAGTATGGGTAGTCAGGGCATGGCACAGTAGTTTGCATGGCATGGTGAAGGGAGGGTCATTTTCTATTCCGTGAACAGCAGACAAAGGGCCTTCTACTGTAACAGAAATGGTGTCCATCCACTGAGCCTGCTGGTCTGAGGCTGAAACCCAGACGAAGGGGCGACAACCTCCCCAGGCAGAGGTCTACATCCAAATAGATCTCCCAAGGATGAAAAGTGCTGCCCAGACCCTCAGTTCCAGGAAACTCCAGTCCCTGTAAGTTACCCTAGGTCCTGAAAGCAGAGCTGGATGAAGTTTTCAAACAGGTGGCTCTGTTGCAAAAGTTGCTCACCAGTCTTCCACATGCATCAGAACCGGACCCACAAAAAAGACATAAAGGGTTTTAGTCACTAGGGACTCCACTCTGAGAGGCACTGAGGCACCTATTTACCATCCAGATAATCTCCCCAGAGTGGTTTTCTGCCTGCCTGGGGCCCGCACTCATGATATTATGAAGAGGCTTCCAAGTCTTGTAGTTCCCAAAGACTACCACCCCCTCCTACTTTTTCACCTAGCCGAAGTGAAGCATCATACTTCACACTGAACAGAGCTGACAACTCTAAGAATGTTTTCTTTAGAGCACAAGAACTCTCCTAGAGCACAAGATCTCTCCATCCCCCTGTGTAAAAATGTGAGCAGAGAGGACAGAAAACCACTGAGCAAGAACCTGTTGGTCAAACTGAGGCACATAACTGATGCACAGGCAGTGGAAGCAGGGACATGTGTCCTGGGAAGAGCACAGGGATACTGTCCAGATGTGCAGGGATGGGAACAGGAAAGCCAAGGCACAGATGGAACTGAGCTTGGCAAGAGATGCAAAGAATAATAAGAAGGGTTTCTATAGATACATTGCTCAGAAAACAAAGTCCAAGGAGAGTGTGCCCCCTCTGATGGATGAGAAGGGTGAACTGGTAACAACAGACATGGAGAAGGCTGATGTACTCAACTGCTTCTTTGCCTTAGTCTTCACTGTTTGTCAGGCCTCCCAGGTCTTTTGTTTCCCTGAATCTACAGATGAGAGCTGGGGGAGTAAAGGCCCTCCTGCTGTAAGCAAAGAGCAGGTTTGAGACCTATACCAAGGTTCTGAAGGAACTAGCTGATGCCGTTGCCAAGCCTCTCTCCAACATATTCGAAAAGTCCTGTCAGTCTGGCAAAGTTCCTGGTAATTGGAAAAAGGGAATAAGTACTCCCGTTTTTAAAAAGGGTAGGAAGGACCCAGAGAACTACGGACCAGGGAGTCTCACCCCTGTCCCTGGGAAGATCATGGAACAAATCCTCCTGGAAGCAGTGTCAAGGCATGTGCAAGACAAAAGGGCAATCCAAGACAGCCAACATGGCTTCACCAAGAACAAATCATGCCTGACCCATCTGGTGGCCTTCTGTGATTGAGTGACTGAAACAGTTGACATAGGAAGATCAACCAAAGTCATCTACCTGGAGTTCTGTAAGGCTTTTGACACAGTCCCACAACATCCTGATATCCAAATTGAAGAGATTTGGTTGTGACGGGTAGATCATTCAGTGGATAAGGAATTGTCTTGAAGGTTACACCCAGAGATTGGTGTCCAATGGCATTATGTCCAGGTGGAGGTCTGGTGTACCTCAGGGGTCTGTCCTGGGACAGATACTGTTTAATATCTTTACCAGTGACACAGACAGTGGGATCAAGTACACCCTCAGCAAGTTTGCAGATGACACCAAGTGGTGCAGTTGACACAACAGAAGGACGGGGTGCCATCCAAAGGGACCTGCACAAGCTTGAGAAGTGGGCCCATGTGAACCTAATGAAGTTCAACAAGTCAAAGTCCAAGGTGCTGCACCTGGGTCAGGGCAATCCCAGACAGGAGTACATACTGGGAGAACTCATTGATAACAGCCCTGCAGAGAAGGACTTGGGAAGTCTAGTGGATGAAACAATGAATCAACTTTGATTTCACTGAAATGAAATCAACATGAGCCAGCAGTGCATGCATGTAGCCCAGAAGGCCATCTGCATCCTGGGTTGCATCAAGAGTGGCCAGCTGGTTGAGGGAGGTGATCGTACCCCTCTGTTCTGCCCTTGTAAAGCCCTACTTGGAGTACTGTATCCAGCTTTTGGGCTCCCAGTGCAAAAATCACAGAATCACAGACTGGTTGAGGTTGGAAGGGACCTCTGAAGATCATCTAGTCCAACCCCCCTGCCAAGCAGGATCACTTAGAGCACTTTTTTTTGTTTGTTTTGTCCACTTCAAAATCTTTTCATTCTTCATAGACATGAAGCTGGAGACTACAAGTTCAAAAAGCAACTACCAATTTATAAAATGAAATATATAATGATAAATTAGAAAACAAATCAACTTTTCTTTGGAGGGTTTGAAACCCCTTACCAAGATTTTCTTTATTTCTCATTATATGCCATCTCTAAGAATGCTCCAAGAAATAGATGGTGCATCATTATCAGAATACTCTTTCTTTCACAAATTTTCAGTTATCTTCTAGAATTTACCCTCCACAACAGAAAACACCCTCTTGAATTAAATGAATTTTAGGACTCTCAGATGGCTCCTTTCTTTTGAAATGCTATTATCTAAAATTTAGATAAGTCTCTAAATGATAAAACTCACATTCTGTGCTTTTATTTAAATTAGTTTTAATAAATTTACTTTTGCTAAGGCGTAATAATTTGAGAAATCTGAAAATTCCTTTTGTCCAGAGATTTTTGATATCGAAATGGAGTCATTGTCTATACAACCCAGTATGCTGAGATTCATTTCTCATTACCTAAGATGTAACTGGCCAAGCAGATGAGTTTGTACTAGGAAATAAGCATATACATATTTATGTATATTTATGTATACTTAGGTATATATATCTATATGTTTGTATGTTTATCTCTACCTAACTGAATTTTCTTCATATTTGTCTGCTCTTTAAAATGTAATGAAGTGACTGGTGGGATTTCCTTGATCATCAGTTACTCAGGAGAAATTTTTCATGAAAATAAACTACAACCTTATATGTTGGAAACAGCATGTTATAGATTACTTTGAATTTCAAATTTAAAACATGAATACTGTGAACCTTTAGTTGACAGCTGATTCCACTTCTAGTGAAAGCCTTCTAGTGAAATTTGGGCATAAAAATGAGAATGATGTCATAAGAATACAGACTTTGAGGTAGAGGAAAGAGAAAGCTCATTACAGTTACAGTTTGTACTCCGGTGGCCCTTAATTTCCATCTATGCTAAAAAACAACAGCATGTCACAGTACCACATCCTGATCAAAGTTTGGAACACTCTTCTGATCCCAAAAACATTCTTACCACACACAGAACGTTGTCACAAAGACTATGGGAGACCAAGAGACAAGAGAATGCAAAAAAAGTCTATGAAATGCAAAATACAGTATCATCAGCCTGGAAAATAGAGGCAAAGTTATTCTCACTATTATAATGCCCCTTATACTATGTGTTTTCTCATTTGGTTCCTATTTTTTTTTTCACAGTGACATTTCTTACAGTACATAATCCTTGCAACAAGATTCAGTGCTTACAGTACAATAACAAGCAGCAACAAGGGTCTTTTACATATTCTTCCAAGTTATTTTCTTTAGTATGTGATCAGACTTTGAAAAATATGTTGTTTTGTAGCTGTTTTTGTCACGCAAACTTCTGCATTTAGAAATAGCTGTGTGAGCAGCAGGAGAATTTGTTCTCTGGCTTGGTCTCTGATTAGATTCAACTCTTGAGGCAAAGCTTCTCTCTGGATATTGTTGCGTGGGCTGAGATTTCTGAAAGAAGAGATTACCAGTTGTGACGATCTGTTCCAGAACTGGTATGTGTGTTGACAAAACAAATGATATTGAGTGTTTTTCTAAGATTTTTGCCACTGCAACAACTACTACTGGCAACTGGAGTCAGAATACAATACTGTTGTGACCAAAAATAAATAAATAAAATATATATATATATGAAAAAAAAAAAAGCAGAGTAATTGAATTTCTCTAGAAATGCTACAATCAGGAGTTCAGCATCCAGTAAATAGATTAAAATGTTTATATATAAAACTAAATGACTTGGAATCTGCAATCACTGGTAGTCTAGAAATTCAAACTATCAATAAATACATTGTAATCAAAAACAAAACAGAACAAAACAAAAATCCACAAACCTCATATCTGCTTAATTCTGGAAAAACTTTTCTAACAAAATTACTAACAATCAGGCACTGCTGTATAATTAGAAACAGTTTATTTATCACTGACATGACAGTAGTTTAAGCTCTCCGTTTTGGTGTTGAAACCCCACTTACCCAAATCTAAACCCTTGATCTCAAAAAGCCAGGAGAACATTGCAGCCTAAATAAAAACTGTGCTGAAACATCATAGGGTGAAAGTTAACAACAAAAAAATTAAAGCCCAAAGTCTGGCATTGAAGATCTATTTTGAGAAATTTAAAGGGTGCACGTGCCACAAAATAAATAAATAAATAAATAAATAAATAAAATAAAAGCATGTCTTTTTTAACAGCATGTACATATGGTGTTGTATTTGCTTCTGTAAAGAATTTTATCTTAAATTCCATTGCATTCCAACTGTCTTGCAAAAGAACAATATTTTAAAAAGCCCCACTTCCTGCTGTTTTTATTGCTGTGTGTTTATGAGAAACAGTGTGCATATTGTTAGTAGTTTCCTTAACAACATTAAATGAAAGTCTTAGGAAAAGTATCAGGGAAAACTGTAATATTTTTTGTCTTAATAAAACGCCAGGCAAATATCTCAAATATCTCTTTTTTTTTTTTTTTCCTCAAATTTGAGAAACCTTACTTAGGAAACAAATAAAAAAATAAATAAATAATTCCTTCCATCCCAAGCCTTTATAACATGTAAATTGTAATCAGTAATCTCTAATAAGGCAGACAATGCATGGCTGAAGTAAAATTTCAGTTCCCTTCCTTGTTCTGTGGAGGGAAAACACATTGTAAAAAACACATTTGATTTTCAAATGTCAACCTATCAGCCAACCTAGTTAACCATTGGTCCCAGTCCTGGCACTAAAACTCAGTTTCTTGGACAAACTGAGTGACTGTATCTTCCATTTACTTCAGTTACATAGAATAGATATAAGTAAGAGCATCTAAAAATATGATACTGAACTCTACAAAAAGTCAAGGGAGACAAGCAGGTGCTGCCTGAGGGTGATTAAGAGTTTTCTAACTTGAAATGGTATTCACAATCTAGAGAATTAAAACAGGAACTGTGGAAAAGAAAATCTCTTTCCCTGTTGTAGATAGAGGCTTCAATGTCTTCCTGTTTGAACTGTTAAACTCTATATTAGATATATTCTACACACCCAGTTCAGGTTCTCAGGGCAACAGGCTCCTGTCACAGAAAAATTTGCTGACCCTGTCAAGCACTCTTATAGTGTGTGTGTGGAGGACGCACACACACACACACACAAACAAACAAACAAACAAACAAATATTAAAGCAGTTGAAGAATCTGCTTCTGCTTTTAACCACCTTTCCACTGTTAATTGTGGAAGAAAAAAAGGGTCTTTATGATGACCTTCAGGTCCAGTTAGATGGTAGCTGATGAAAGTTCTCAGGATTAAATCATTTGTTTTTTTTTCTCTCTTTTCTTCTGTTTCTGAGATGCCAATGCCTGCTGGGCAATGTTGCTGACTTGGTTCTACTTATTGCTGATGCAGGTTGACTTCCTAAATGTGGCAGTTGTAGTAATCTGAACAACATTTACATTCAATACACAACTTAGAGTGTACATAAAGGATATATAAAGCATAATAATAACGATATGCAAACAAACAATAAAACACAACTTTTCTGCCCCAAAGTTTATCTTCAAATAAAGCATCTTTGCACCAGTCTGCAAACTGGAGTTTCACCCTGGCTTTTGCAGCTACCCTGGTTAGAAGACAAATGATGCTTGAAGCTCAGTCTGTATGTCCTCGATGACTCATGTAATTCTACAAAGGGGTGGCAATAAAAAATGCATCTATACCTTATTAAAGGAGTCTGTTAGCAGATATTTGTATAATCTTGGCATTTTTTGTTTCTTTGTTTGTTTCCTAAATAGGTATCAGCTAAGTGACTGGCTAGATAACTAATTGGAATCCCAGATGAGTTTTTCTCTCTCTAAATAAATATTTTAAATAAATGGTAGAATAATAAAATGGTCAAAATATTTATTATCATATTAATAATCCAGTAGAGTGATTATTTCTACTATTGTATTTTGGGAGGAACTCTTCAAAGTAATAGATATAGTCTGACATAGAACTGTTGTGCAGGATGAAACTCTTCCAGCTACAACTATATAGTTGTATCCCAGGACAATCTTAACTCTATAAATCTATCTATATATCCCAGGACAATCTTAAACTGAGATGTTGAAAAACACAGAATACAGACAATATTTTATTGAAAAAATGAAAAAGATTCTTTAATGATTATCTATTATAACTATCTATTATAATTATCTATTATATATATTATCTGTATATAACTTGCTTCTTTTATAAAGAGCTATTTGCTTTAAAAATTTATTTTATATAATGTTTAACCTCCACAGTTTACAAAATTGGGGTCCAAACCTGAACCCGTAAAAATATCTATTTATATGTAGATCAAGGTTTTGCTTGTTTGTTTCTCTTAAACTCAGGAAAGATGTATGAAAGAAGGACTTCCAGTACCCACTCAATGATAGAATTCAAATTTTTTATCAAGTCCTGATTTCTGTTTGAGCTTGTTGCCTTGTGCTCTCATTAAAGAGCAAATGAACATTAAAGACCACTGATGAAAAAGAACAAGAATGTTGATACGTTGTTCTAAATTACTTACTTCAAAATGTTTGTTTTATAACCTAGTCTGAACTTCACTAGCTGGGCTATGTTTTTAGGTTTGAGAAAGCAACATTTTTTTTTCAGGAATAATTCCTCAGCTTTGTCATTTGGGGCATTCCATTTTATAAAAAGAAACATTTTTTTTTTTTTTTTTTTTTTTTTTTTTGTCAGATAGTGTACTTGGTTTTAACAAAACTCTTTTCAAATTTTGTTGACTGGTAACAGAACAAGGAGGTATAAAAAAGTTAAATAAAATATAATTTTCATTAAATATACAAAACTCTGCTAGATAAACTGGCTTGACTGACTTTCTACCAAAAAGAAATGGAGTGCTGTGGACTACATGGTTCACTAGACTTCTATCCATAGATCAGACATGCTGCAAGAGTCATGACATACCAAAACCTTCTAATTGCAATTTACTATGTGTCACCATTAGCAGCTGTCTTGGGTAAAATGTTACTGACTTATGTCATCAAAAATGTACCATGGTACAATATGTACTTATTCAGATTCAATAATTAGCTCACATTAATGCAGTGTGCATTTTGGATTTTGTAGCAAAGGTTATTCAAGGCAGGAAATCTGAAAGGGATTTTTTTTTTTTTTTTTTTTTATTAGTGCTTCTGGCATGTTGCATCTGATTAAATTAGCTCAATAAACTAATGCCATCATAAAACTCTTACATACTGTACCATATGACTGTGATTTAAAGAACCAGTGGCAGATGTATGGTTTTAAAAAGAGTCCTGTGGCGCAACCTCAGGGGAATTGTGATAGCACTGCCAGCAGCTGATGTTTAGAAAATGTTTCTGCAAAGTTCCATAGCTGTATACCAATGATAGGCTACTAGTTATCACTTTTAGATGAAAGAGCTTTGATAATTTCTCTAGATACTACTTACAATATGTAAATGCCCTGTACATCTGCCAGGAAATCTACTCTCCGCTACCCCAGATTTCCTTACCAATGAGAATTGAATTAGCTTGACCATCATCACTGAGGGGGAAAGACCACTTCTAATATCAATTAGACAACATATTAGACCTCTAGAGACACTAACACTTTGCAAATATATCCTTTGAGAATACTCATATTGTATTATTCCAGTAACTACTTTATACATGCTGAATAACTATCTCTTCTGTTCCATGGCAGTGGCACATGACTAGTCCCAGGACTAGTCACCCCATACTTTTTTTCCCTTTCATTACCACTCAGTAATGAAGCAGTTCATATTACATTACAGTGTGAATTTTTCTTCTTATAGATATGTCTATGAGCTTGATTTGTCTTGACACACCAGTCACCAAAATCACATACAAGGAATATCCTATTGTATGATTCACTGGGTAACAGATATATCATCCACACCTATATTGTTCAAGGTACTTCTCCAAATATTTCACATAATGCTAGGTTTCTTGGCCATCTTCCTATTCAGTGATAAGTCATAGTGGAGACTCTTCTCCTTAAAAAAATAAAACATAAAGATCTTAGGCTCTTGCTGTGAGCATTATGTATAGTATTAAATGACAGCTTATATGATAAATAGACTCTCAAAACAAAGAAGATCACAGAAGAAAACATGCAATTTTATTTTCCTTCCTGAACTTCACTACTTGCCTTTATGGAATTCACTTTATTAGTAGGAACATAAAATTAATTTCAGAAGTATATTTTGTGTTATTTTATTTTATTTTATTTTATTTTATTTTATTTTATTTTATTTTATTTTATTTTATTTTATTTTATTTTATTTTATTTTATTTTATTTTATTCTCAATAGTATACTCTTACATTCTTCTATTTAAAAATGCAACCATTTGTTTCAGTCACCTTGGAAGTTTCAAACCTTTCTATAAAAACAGTTTAGGATATAAACATTTAATGGTGCACACAACAATTATATTTGCATTCCAGGGTACCACCCTGACTTTGAAATAAGGTCTGAGTATCTAGAAATATCTTAGACATACCTGAGAAGACTTTGTTTACATTATTACTATTTTCATACCTACAGGCAGTTACAGCTTAAGATGGAGAACTTGGAGTCATTACCAACAGTTCTCCAGAACTACTATTTCAGTATTCAGTGGCAGTCAAACTAGCTAACCAAATGTTGGACAGCACCAGGAAGACTATTTATAGCAGGACAGAGGGCATTAATTCACAGCACTAGAAAAATTTTGTTCACCTACATCTTGAGAACTGTGTCTTGTTCTGGTTTCAAGAAGGATATAGCACAGTTAGTGAATGGCCAGAGAAAAGTAAATAAAATGATTAAGGGGATGACGCCCACATTAAAATTCTGGGAATCCACAGTTTGGAGAGTGAGAACATGAACAATTTGTATGAAATCATGAAGTCAGTACATGAGCAGAATACAGAAGTATTGTTCATGGAATCCTGCTATAATAGCAGGCAGTCACTGAAAAAAGTAGGAGTTTGTTTTAAGCAGTAATTTGTATCATCCTACATCCAACTACAGAAATTGGAGAACATCTAAGATTTAGAGATATCTGAGGATAAGAATGACACACACTGATGATTCTCAGGAAGAAGGTGCAAGTTGAATGATCTCCCAAGGAGATCGTTATCTAGACCAAATGTTCTATGATTCTGTAGACAATTACTTTGTCTTATTCTTTCATTGCAATTACATAGGCAACAATTTAGTAAAGATTTGACACCAATTAGCTAAATAAACCTTTGATACTATTGCACAGTTTCACGGCTGGATTAAGATATGAAAGCTAAGGATAAACTGAGGCAATTTAACTCATGAAGGAAACAAGATTAATTTTCAATAACCAATAGGACCTTTCTGGGACTACCTTAATATCTAACGAGACATGATGCTTTAGCTCAAGTAGCCAGGTAGCTCTTTTCTGCAGGCCCAGCAGAGGGAGATGTGAGTTCCTTCCTTTTATTCTTCAAACAGCTGGTGAAACTGACAAGGCTTTAAGGTGTGCAGTCTAACAATAATGTCAGTACATAACTAGTTGTTGTAACAAATGTGATAAAAGGTGATAGGAAATTTCTTAATATCAGTTACAGAAAAAAAGAAACTAAAGCTACATGGAACTTCACAGTTTGTCTCTCTTAACTTCTATATACTTGTGAATACAGCACAATAGCTCTTTTTTTTTTTTTAATAGAAACTTTACTTGAACATTGCAGATTCTTTTCATATATTTCAACAATGTGTGTCTTGTTTAAATTAGTTGTGGAATGGCAGCACCTGTTTCATTTTCTTCTGCTAAAAAATCCATCTGACTGCTGGCAGATTTAGGGATATGCAGAGCAAGAAAACATTACTCCATGCAATGGAAATCCAGTCACTACAAATTGTCTTCTTGATCTAACTGTGTGACGGCATGACAAAATAGGAATTTTCTTTCATATGAGAAATACCATTAAATTGCATATTTGAATATTGGTTTACTGCTGACATTTGTAATAATAAGCAATCAGCTACCCAGCATAATATGTGCAAAAACAGATTCTTGAAACAAAATATGCTATGCATTATAAGTTGCTTTAACAGATAAAAATGTCAGTAGTAATAGGGCTAGTTTCAGGGTTTGCTCAGAGAGTAGAGGGCATAAGAAAGGTTTTAGAAAGTTGTGAAATAGGTAGAAAAGATATAGATTTTCCACAGCTTACAAAATCTTGCTCTAATTTTGTATGTCAATACTCCTACTGAAATCATATATGAGACTACTCACACAAGTAAAGCTACTTGCAAGTGTAAATATTTGTTCACAGAGAAAGGGAATAGCTCTAGGTAAGTATTCCTCATATAAACAACCATGACAAGAATAGTCTGTGTTAGGACTCTTCTGCAAATAGCAAGGAGACTTAGGATGCCTCCATTGCCAGAATAAGTAAACAATATTTAGTCTTCTTAATGCTGAAGAAAATATTGTGATTGTTTTTTAACATAACAGAAGACAATGCTTCCTTACTCAAGTCATACCTTTGACACTACTTTTTTGTTTGTTTGTTTGTTTGTTTTCCTTTTTTTGAGTTCTGATTCAGTGGATAAGGAACTGGCTTGGAGACTGCACCCAGAGAATGGTGGCCAATTGTTCTATGCACAGGTTGAGGCCAGTGATGAGTAGTGTCCCTCAGGGGTCTGTCTTGGGACCAGTACTGTTTAATGTCTTTATTAATGACATAGAAAGTGGGATTGTGAGTGCACCCTCAACAAGTTTGCAAATGACACCAAGCTGAGTGGTGCAGTCAATACAACAGAAAGAAGGGATGCCATCCAAAGGGACCTGCACATGCTTGAGAAGTGGGCCCATGTGAACCTAATGAGGTTCAACATGTTCAAGTGCAAGGTGTTGGACCTGAGTTGGGACATTTCCGGACATTAGGACAGGATAGGTGGAGAACTCATTGATAACAGCCCTGCAGAGGACTTGAGGGTTATGATGGACGAAAAGCTCAACATGAGCCAGCATTGCTCGTTTGCATCCCAGAGGGCCAACTGCATCCTGGGCTTCATCAAAAGAGGAGTGGCAGATCAAGGGTGAGGGAGCTGAGGATGTTCAACCTGGAAGAAAAGACTCCAGCAAGACTTTGTTGCGGTTGGACTTAGGGGAACTTCAAGATCCCTTCCAACCCAAGCTGTTCTATCATATGATTTTATGATATAAGCTCAGCACAGGAATACAGATATGGGAAGAAAATGGCTTGGACTTTGACTTTAGTACCCTAGTTAAGAGAAGAGTGTAGTTGTCAATTAAATGATGATGTTTCCAGAAAATATTTTTTCATGACAAAATATATTTCAGTACAGTGCCAGGCCAACCACGTCTCTTGCATTTTTTTTTTTGTTTTGGTTTGGTTTGGGTTTTTATCTATTTATTTATTTATTTATTTATTTATTTATTTCTGACACATATAGCAATATATATAAGTTCACTAAAGCTTTCTCTCTGCCACCATTTCACTTTACAGATTCAGTCAAGAATCACATATTAGGAGAAAATGTGCTGTGACATAAAACTTTTCTGGACACTGAGAAAGAGTGAACATGCCTATGTCTAAATTGCTTTGCATTATTTTAATCAATATTTATTAAAGATCTATTATCAAACCTGAACATCTTCCCTCCAATAGCTTTCACATAAATGAGGAAGAAAACATATTTGAAACTGCTGGATTTCATAAACTAGTTTTTTCTCTGGAGAGCCACATGGAATATCTCCAAGATCAAATATGCTTCTTTTTAATTAGGTTAAGCCCTAGATATTATATTTCTATCCTATTCTGTCTGAATGCTAGCTTCTGTTTCTGAATATCTCTGTTGCAAAATAAATAAATAATTAGATAAAAATGTAGCCACTATTGAGGAGATTGCTTTATCCATGAAGTGAGAGATGGCCTTGCCTACTCCCCAGAAGAATGGATCGTGTGCTCTTTGAGAGGCTATTTGCTCTTCCATCTGAGTGCAAGCCCATTGCAAACCATCTGGCAACGATCTTTACAAAGACTGCTCCCTAAATTTTAATGGGATGCTTCTGTCTCCAGAAGTTCTGGATATAGAGGATCTGTAAGGAAAAAAAAAAAAAAAAAAAAGTGATTCTGGAAAGAGCGTGATGTACAGTTCCTTTTGTTTAAAGGCAAGAGAGATGTTGAGATGCCGAGAAGATATTAAATCTGAATACTTTAGTCGGTGACTTACTGTAGTTTCATAACTGCACAGGATGTGAATAGTTATGAAATAAACAGGCCTTGGTGATCCTTCAGCACCTTGCTAAGTATTTTTGAAAGTATTGGTAGTGCTGCTGTATATAAAACCATTACAAAGGTCTATCTGGGCCATGTCCCTCTGGCCCATGATCCTGTTTCTGACAGTAAATACCTAATGCAGAAAAAAGGCAGAATAAGCCTACATGATACTTTCCCCTTGTGTTCTCCCAGTCTAAAAAATTCAGCTAGATTGTCTTCCTGTGTCAGGTATGGTAGTATTTAGCAATTCTCTATAGATTATTTGGCATGCATTCTTTCAGTTACCTTTTGAATCCACATAAATCTTTAGCATCCAGAGCATCCTTTGGTCTGGCATTCCACATACCTACTATTATCTGTCCAGTGCAGAGTTTAGTTTTTGTAATGAATACACAGACACTGTATTAACTTTATCTCAGAATATATAAATTAAGAAAGGGAAATGAAAGAGGTTTTCTGACATCTTTGTAAAACTCTAAACCAGAAACAGATGCATAATGGATGTAGCACCCAGTCTACGGAGTTTTATTTTGCCTATCTTACAGTCAAGAAAGTCAATAACTACCTTTGCAACTTCAGAGGTGAACTTATCGCCTTTAGCAAAAAAGTAGCACCTTCTTCACTAATCCTCCACTGGTACAAGATTACTCCCTCAGAAAAGCTTAAGACATCTAGATTAAACATCAGTGTATGAAAAGCTTTACTTGAGTCAAATCCCTTACTTTGTATTGGTTATTTTTATAAAAATGTATACAGTCATTGCAGAAACTTCTATGTTATTAATAGCAACCAGCTGGGTACAAAGAAATTGGTTGAAGACTCAAGCTTCACAACATGACTAGACTCAGTTGATTAAGGACAAAAAGTAAGAAAAGAGTTATAGTCACCCTGACTAACTCAATTTATCAACATATGTAAAGCAGATGGTGATGAAACCTCAGAAACTCATTCTGTATGGCCTGTGGCATTCCAATGCATTATGTTTTTGTTGTTGTTGTTGTTTGTTTATTTTTTATATATTTTATTTCTGTATTCGTATATTTGTGTGTGTGTAGATAACATCTGTCAGCAGAAGTTTGGCAGTAACAGACAAGATAGTTGCTCAGTAATGATTCACAGAAAATTAGGTGTTCTTTGAGGTCTTCTTGATTGTTTTTATGGCTTTGTAATATTTTTGGCCCAAAAACATTATTAAAATGTCTTGATCAATTGAGGTTATAGAACAGGTCCAAGTCATTAGGAATACCCTACAATACTGAACTTAGACCAACTGCACAGTGATAATAGCCTCAACTTTGAGTGGCATAAAAATAGATGATATCTAGTGTCAGTGTATCATAATGAACATATGTTTGTTGTGAAGTTACTCCCATTATGTTTTGTGCCCGATTACATACACTGGAATTAGAACAGGCTTAGGATAGCAATGTTTGTGTAATCAAACCTCACTGAATGAATTCATACAATGCAGAACTGAATGCAGGCTTTGTTGACAGGCGTCCTCAAGCCTCACCTGTCTTTCTGTGTTTTTCATCTTTAGGGAAATACGAGAGTGTGTGCCCTTAGGTCACTAATGAGGTTATTTATTTCCACAGCTGATGAAAAGCTGTGTTTTCATGGCCAAGATAATTTGAATCACAACATTTTTTAATGTATCTATATCAAAAACTACTTAATATTTTTTCTCCTAAGAATTCCCCTTGTTTCAATAGTACCAAGAAAGAACAATATCAAGGTTTGCATGTCTCTGGAAAGGAAATAAAGGGAAATCAAATAAAAAAATATCTTTCCTGTAAATTATTTAATTTGCAATGTAGGATAAATTAGATATGATTTGATTTTATCTTCAATTTCAAACCTACTTATATTTATACCATATTTCTAGCTCTTTAGTTTCACAGTAGGAGTCTTTCAGTAAATCAGAGAGGAAGAAACACAGTTGTTTTAGTTGTTTTATGATTTTATATTACTTTCCTTATGCTAACACTTTTTTTTTTTTTTTTTTTTTTTTTTTTTTTTTTAGCCATAAACACTATATACTTCAAGAAAATAAATCATATTGAAGAAAGACAGAGATTCAGCCTGAAGCATTTTCAAAGCTTTCCTCATGAGAAATTTGAGGGAAACAAGAAGAAGATAAACGGAATGTCATGAGGATATACAAAACACAAATATCTGTGGGAGAGGAAGCTTAAATTACAGCAAACTGCCACAAAGCCTACTGTGTGGTACCTATTCTTTTAATGTCACAGCTTCTTCTGCCCAAAGGGGTGCAGAGGAGACCACATGTTATATGGTTGCTTCTTCATCATAAGAGACAGAGAAGCATACATGAACATCCTTGCTGAAGAATGCAAATATCCTACAGAATCAGTGGGATGGGAAAATGTCTAACCAAAGGACAGGCCATTTCAAGAACTGGGCTCTCAGTGCAGAGAGGTAAGGGACCGTCACAGAAGAGGGCTGTGGTGCAGAGGGGAAGAGCACCCTTTGTTCACCCCCTGCTCCCTCTGCTTTGCTCAAAAGTCCTTGCCTCTTTCATCTGCTCTCTGCTGCTTTATTTGCCTCCCTGCAGAGCGAAGAACAAAGCTGTAGGTTCTTAGTATACATTGGTATCAGTATGTATTTTTTTTTTTACCTTTTTAAAATATGATATGTGTATGGAATGGTAGTAGTTTCATATAAAGAACATGACTTTAAACCTTTGGCACATACAAGTATTTGTATTAATCCTTTCTCAGCTGGGCAAGGAAATACTGTTTGATGCTTCATAAACATATTCAGTACAAGCCATTGCTCAAAGGAAAAGTTATTTCCCTGTTAGGCTTTTATATGCATCCCAAGAGGTCATAGTTATTCTGTGTTTGTGTGCATGTGTGTGGTATGTGTGTGTGTGTGTGTGTAAACAATTAGGAAAAAAAAAAAAAAAAAAAAAAGGAAAGAAGACAGAATGGTGTTTTTATCATAATATCAGCCTTACTGCTAGCCTTTGGAATAACACTGATGCATTTAGAGTGCTATCTTTATTTTGAACACTGAACTGCATAGAGAAATACCTGAGTTAAAAACTTCTTGGTCTGACACAGCTTCTACATGTTCACTCTTCCTTGAGTGACATATGATTTAATCTTTTCTTCCCTTGTCATATTATTGTTGTTTTCTCAGATTTTCTGACTCACAAGGTCTATCAGATCACCTTTTGAAACAAGAATGAACCTGTTTTATGTAACAACCCACATCCTTTCAAAAATCACATTTGCAGACTGACGCTAGGTGGCAGTCTGCTAACTATATGACTTCCAGAATGGATTCTGCTGTCGTGACAATTTTAAACTGCTATGACTATACCGACATTAATGGAGTTGCTCTGGTTTATGCTTGAGTAAGTAACAATAGCCAGACCCAATTTATTTGAAAGACATGTAAAACTGAGAACAGCTTACACCATAGCCTTACCCAAATGCTGTTTTGGGTGATCCAACTGGTGTTATTTCACTTATCTGTGACAATGACTTTATGCCAGTGCAACTAACTTCACTGTGAATTTAGCTTGTTCCATAATACTCTGTAATTCATACTTACTAAGTGCATTCAGAAGTCTGCACAGGAGCAGATCCATGACTAGTGTTCTAGTGTTAAATGGTATGGGTGTATTAAAACCAATACTGTATGTATTATAACCAACTTTTTTTGTTGTTGTTTAAGTAGGTAGAAGAGAAATTTCATGAAAGAGCTATCTATTTTCTTTAGACCCATATGAACATTCAGAGAATACAGATCTTTTCTTTTTAAAAATTTTATACTGTAAAGCTTTCTGGTATTATAAAAAAAAAAAAAGCCATTGCAATTCACACAAGAACAAAATTTATCTGGAGATTTCTTTAGAGGCAACTTTTTTCTTTTTTTTTTTTTTTTGGCAAAATGTAAAATATATTGCTCATACAGAACTTAGAAATATAAAGGTGTCCAATAATGAAAATGTGATTATTTATTTATTTATTTATTTTTTACAAAAGGTTAACTAAATTTTGCAATGCTTGATATGAAGTTTTGGTTCAGACTTACTGAAGGAAATGAAAATCCTTCCCAAATGAGGGGCAAATCAGGTGAAATGAAAGAGTAGCAAATCAGACTCAATTTTCTTCTGTGAACTGCTACAGAGATAGAATTAGAGATTACCACAGCAACAGTGAAAACTTATCAGAACTTCTCCTTGCATTCTGTGTAACTGTATAAAAATCCCCAGACTGCATTAAGGCTTCAAATCAGACAATGCCCATGAAGGTTAGAGTTTTCTGGGAAAATATCTCTGTATGGTGGAGTGGCATTAAGAAGTGATCTAACAAAGACAAGCTGACGCTGCATGTTCCAATTACCAAGAACCTTTATCAGGACTTTTTTGCAAAGCTCTTAGATTTCTCGATAAATAAGAGACACAGTGCTATGTTTTATTGTTATGGTTAATGACATTGATTTCTTGGCATGACAGTCAGGGAGATACAACTACAGACTGAAATCTATGCAGTGCCTGCTTTTTTAGTGGTAACATTTTGAACTATTCATTTTTTTTGTAGACAGAATCAAATGAAACAGCTTCTGAGTTATTCCTAACTTTAAACCATAGTGTAGCTTCAAGGAAATGTAGGCATTTCTTGGAAAAGTCAATGTGGTTAAAGGAAAATTTCTTTACTGCTTGAACATTTAATTCTATTTTGCTTCTTCAAAACAGAATGATATTCTGATATAAACTTTTCTTAATTTTTCAATAAAAAGACACTAAATTTCTGCCTACTCCTTAAATAAAGTGTGTTCTTCGTGGCTGAAATCGGTGATGTTTCTGTCAGTTTAAAGGATTTGATCTGATCTCAGTGCTGCTTAGGCCAATTTTTAATGACTTCAATTTGCCAGCCATATGTGAAATCTGACAACTGATTTAAAGAAAATGTTGAAAACCTTACCAGAATATGATTACCACTGTAAAGCTGTTCTACTTTTCTACTTCACCAGTATGATTTTCTTTCTTTTCTTTTCTTTCCCCCCCTTTTTTTTTTTTTCTCCCCCCACACTTCAGTTTCCTTTCATTTGCTTTGTTTCTGTCTATTTATTAAATGTTCTGAATGCTGCTTGGACTTATTCAGCTATGTGTTTGTTATTGTCTTTTGAATTCTGAAGAAAAGATATGGACACTATAGAAATAAATAAAATAGGTTTCTAGACAGCTACAACCCAAAATCTTCTTATGGATTATGTATTCTTATTTTTCTAAACACAAAGGGTGAGATTCTATACTGCATGCTTCTAAAAAAGAAAAAAAACTTCACAGCCTGCAGGAATAAATGAGAGCTAAACTGATGTTAAGCTTGTTTTATTATTTTCTCTGGATTAGGTATCATTCCTACTAGTATTCCCAAAAGCCTGAGGAGGCAAGTAACCTTTCTGTTTGTCTTGTGGGATGCAATGCTATGTAGAGTCTCTGCAGCCCTGCATAAACTGGCATGAAACTGTGACAGGGGAGTTTCAGGTCATGAGACTCTGGAACAGGCTTCTCAAGGAAGTTGTCACAGCACTGAGCATGCAGGAATTCACAAAGTTTTTGGACAACTCTCTCAGACACACGATTTTTGGATGGTCATTTCTGGAGCCAGGAGTTGGAATCAGTGATACTTGTGGGTCCTTTCCAACTCATAGATATTCATAGAACCACAGAATCGTAGGATGGCTGAGATTGAAAGGGACCTCTGAAGATCATCTAGTCCAATTCACATCCCCTCCCCTTCCCTCCGCCCCTGCCAAACAGGATCACCTAGAGCACATTGCACAGGATGGCATCCAGGCAGGTTTTGAATATCTCCACAGAAGAAGACTCCACAATATCTCTGAGCAACCTGTTCCAGTGCTCTGTCACCCTCACAGTAAAGAAATTCACTCTTGTATTCAGTTGGATCTTCCTGTGCTTCAGTTTATACCCATTGCCTCTTGTCCTCTCAATGGGCACAACTGAAAGAAGATTGGCTCCATCCTCTTGACACTTTTCCTTAGATTTGAGGTCTTCTCTTTTTCAGGCTAAACAGGCCCAGTTCTCTCACCCTGTCCTTGTACAACAGGTGCTCTAGTCCTCTAAACATCTTCATAGCCCTCCTCTGTACTTTCTGCAGTAGTTCCACATCCCTCTTGTACTGGGGAGCCCAGGACTGGACACAATACTCCATGTGAGGCCTCACCAGGGCTGAGTAGAGGGGGAGGATCCCTTCCCTGTTGACTTGCTTGCAACACTCTTTCTAATTCAGCCCAGGATACTGTTGGCCTTCTTGGCCTTAAGGGCACACTGCTAGTTCATGTTCAGCCTACTGTCCACCAGGACTCCCAGGTCTCTTTTCAGAGCTGTTCTCCAGCAGGTCAGCCCCCAGACTGTACTGCTGCTTGGGTTATCCCTCCCTAGGTGCAGAACCCTTCACGTGCCCTTATTGAACTTCATGAGGTTCCTCTTGGCCTACTCCTTCAGCCCTTTGTGGTCCCTCTGAATGGCAGCACAGCCCTCTGGGGCATCAGCCACTCCTCTGAGCTTTGTGTTGCCAGCAAACTTGCTGAGGGTGAACTCCATTCCATCATCCAGGAGGTTGATGAATAAATTGAACAATACTGGACCCTTTACTGACCCCTGGGGACACTGCTAGCTACAGGCCTCCAAATGGACTCTGCACCACTCAGCACAACCCTCTGAACTCTGCCATCCAAACAATTATCAATCCATCTCACTGTCCACTCATCTAGGCTGCACTTCCTGAGCTTGTCTATGATGATGTTATGGGAGACAGTGTCAAAAGCCTTTCCATGAAAAAGCATTCCAAGGATTCCATGGATTTCCATGGTGAAACATTCAATGATTCTATAATTCTATGAACCTGACGTTGGCTTCACTTGGCTAGTCTTGTCCTGGCTTCATTTGGGTAATCTTACCCTTAGTGGGTTGCTAACTTGAGGTTTATGAAAGGATTTATTTGTCTTTGTCAGCTAAAATTAGCCTGTCCAAAATAAAGTGAAGCACTAAAGATAGAATATGTAAAAGTTCTGCAGGGAAAAAAAAATAGGGAGTGGGGGTCAGGGTGAGGAGGTGAGGAAGAAGGAAGGGTGTGGAATATGGGATAAAAATTTTAACTGGATTTTTAAAAGACTACTTGTTAATAAAGTTATTTTAAGATAATTTTTGTTTCTTCTGTCCTGAAGCTATTTCTGTTGGAGAACTTCAAGTGTTCCTTGATCTTTATTTTTTGAAAAGTCCTTCAGTACAGTCTGAATTTGAGTCAGCAAAGCCAAAACTTTGGTCCACCCAATGTAAAAAACAAATAAGTTGATATACCCTGTAATATGACTTGAAGGAAAAATGTATAGTCAACTGCAGAAAACTAGATTGTAGTGATGAAGACTGTCCAGTGACATAACACATTTTTTTATCTGAAATAAATAAATATGGGAGCTATTAGTCTGAGAATCCCAGTTTATTCTACCTATCAGTGTGGAGAACAAACAAGATGGAGACAGAAATCCATAAGAAATTAAAAAGTTAGACTATAACTTTTTTAAAAAAAACTTATTTTCCCTTGCAACTTGAAATGAATGCCTTTCCCTGTGAAATACGTACATAGCATGCACTGATTGTGGGGAAAAAAAATGCGGGAAGAGAGCTAGTTGAAGTTGTTAAAAATCATTAAATTAATATATATTATTATATATAGATTAAGCTGAACGTCTCATCTTATGTGTTCAAAAAAAAAAAAAAAAAAATTATCCTGAAACCACTGAAATTGTTGAATCAAAGTTCAACATGAAAGGTATGATACTTTGATAATTTTAAGATTTTGTGATTTGCTATTAATTGAACTATCTTCTACAGATAATTGACTAACTAAAGATATGTTATTATTGAATCAACCATTAATGACAAACAAGTAGAAATAAATTGAAATCATTCCCAGCTGTGCAAAGGCATTTCAAGATTAGGGGTTTTATGCACAGTCATTTAGGTACTTGTTTTCTCTCCAAAAAAGAAATGATGAGAAGTTGGCAAAACCTGTGGTAAAGGATTCCCCTTCTCCTTTTCAATGTTTAATTTTGATTAAAAAATTATTAAATATTATTCAATAGCAAGTTTTGGATGATGTACACTACCTCATTAGAGCATCTGTAAACTCAGTTTGATGGACCCCTTAAGCATCCAATGTATATGGACAATTTATACTGAAAAAAAAAAAAAAAAAGTGTTGCAAAGCAGCAAAATAGATCATTTTTTCTGCATCATTATTGACTTTAATAAAGATCTAGTAATTTATATTTTCTGATATTTTGGCACCTCTTTCCAAATGTACTGAAACAATGGTTAGGAACCCTGACAAGTAATGATATTACTTTAAAGAAAGTAAAACCTTGACAAGCATATATTTTTCTTATTATATTATTAAAAGCTAACAATCAAACTACTTCATTCCTGATAAACTGTGTTTCTCCATTTTTAATATTTCATTTTATTTCAAAAACTATTGAAAAAGAATGCAAGAAGTAAGAGTGCTTGGTTTAATTAACTTCAGCCTCATTTAACAATTATGTTTCTATTAGTGGCTGTTCTTCTGTTTGTTGCCACAGGTGATCTATTTATTTTTACAGTAGCTTTGCATTTCATTATTTTCTATTAAATTAAAACGAAGGACATGAACACTGTATGCTCTGATTCACCGTCAGAATTATTTTTCTGATGCTTTTGCTGCCAATTATTTCATAATATTTATATAGCACCACAAAAAAATCTCAGAAGTCCTTTCCATTATTTCTTCCCCAGACAAACTCCACAATCTCACAATTGCCTCTTCTCTGTATAACTAACTTGCATAAGTGAAAACTCAAGAAATGGACAAACTGTGACAGTAGTCAGATTTCCAATCAAAGCATCTGAGAGCTGTTGAAGAACCTGAGCCCTTAATTTGAACTATGTTCTTCAAGAATCTTTTCCCTATTAGTTGCTGGAATAATTTAAATTAGGACATCTAATACCTGCTTGAAATAAGCCTCTTAGGACATATACATGCACACACACACACACATAAGTGTGTGTGTATATATATATATATATATGTGTGTGTGTGTGTCTTTTTTTTTTTTTTTTTCCCTGGGGAGAAAAAAGAGTAAGATTTGGAGATTTTCAGTACAACAAAGCTAGGAAGAGGTTTGTTTCCCTCATACACTTCATAAACTCACTCAGAAATTTCAATTCCTGAGCTTATCACAGTTGAGTTTTTAAAATGCCATTAAGGATAATGTTACTACTCTTTCTTGTCTGACATCGCTAGTGTTATCTACTTTGGATTTTGGATTAATAATCAGTATGGGCTTATTTTGATCATAAATGCACAATTATTCAAGATCTCAAAGCAAGCACGAAGTGGGAAGCATAACCTCTAATTTGAATATTTTCACTAAAGAAGAAAATACTAGTAAGGTAAAACTATAGCACTATGTTTTACATAGCATAGTTTGTATAGCATAGTATTAGCCTCAGTAGGAATTCAGAAGAAAATCATGAAAGTGATGCTGATATTACATACTGCTTAGTCTGAGTGAGATGACAGAATCTAGTCACTAAATTTTTAATGTGTTTGTTTGTTCGTTTTTTTTTTTTTTTTTTTTTTTCCACTGGTAGCATTTATCCAGCTACATTGCTTACTAGGTAAACTTACAGGAATGCAAACACTCAACTGTGACATACTCCAGCTGTTTTAACTTTAGATTTATAGCTTGGACTTATCAAATATTCTTTTTTTTTTTTTTCTTTCTCCCAAAAATAGCAATAGTACTGTTTTATCTGTTCGTATAAATACTACTGAATATCTGAGCAGAATTGAGCAGAATTATTTTATAGTTTAGACAATCTGCATGGCAGGTGTTATATCTAATAGACTTTATTAGATTCTGTCATAATGGTCTACTCCTTTTCCCTTAACCTGAAAAAGAATACAAACACATTTTCAGATTGCAAAAGACATCTTTTATTGTTGTTATAAATATTATGTTGTCTTGGTATTTAGGAAACGGTGCCCAGCACCAAAGCTGATTGTAATGTTTCATCTCCTAAATAAATCAGTCTTTTCAGTCACCACAGAAAAGTCATGTCAGACCTTCTTTTCTCTTACATAGTTCTAGTGACTAATGTAATTAATATTTATTTAATATCATAATCATGCAAATTAAAAGGTATACAAAACCCTCACACTGAGTCTTGCTTACTGTAGGAAGAAATGTGATGTACAGCATGTGGAATTAAAATAAATTAGAATATTAAAGTCTACATTTCAGAAGTTTATTCAGAAGTTTCAGTTTATTAACATTGCTTCACACTGTGAAAAAAGGCTTACTATGATGGATAGGGACAAATTAGAGAGGAAATAAGTTTCTAACATGAGCTACTTGTTATGCGTTTTAAAAATAATTTAGCTCAGTAGCATAGTGAGAGAACACAAGCAATCAGTTCTTACCACAAGTAAATAAATAAATAAATAGATCTTAACAGAGTTTCTTGATCTAATGCAGTATGTAGACTACACTCACAACATTTACTCTCAAATTCCAAGTCATTCATGCTACTTTAACTACCTTTCTATTCACAATTTGCACTTTTATATCACAAGCACATCTTGCCACACACTTTGACACAATAGCAAATGTTAGAGAAGGAGATAAGGAGTGTGTTTAGGGCAACAAAGCTGGTGAGGGGTCTGGAGAACAAGTCTTAGGAGGAGCAGCTGAGGGAGCTAGGGTTGTTTAGCCTGGAGAAGAGGAGGCTCAGGGAAGACATTATTGCTCTCTATAGATGCCTTAAAGGAGGCTGTAGCGAGGTGAGGATTGATCTATTCTCCCACATGCCCACATGGATGAGGGGAAATGGGCTAAAGTTGTGCCAGGAGAGGTTTAGGTTGGATATTAGGAAGAACTTCTTTACTGAAAGGATTGTTAGGTATTGCAATGGGCTGCCTAGGGAAGTGGTTGAGTCACTATCCCTGGAGGTATTTAAAAGATGTTTAGATGTAGAGCTTAGGGATAGTGGTTTAGTGGAACACTTGTTAGGGTTAGGTCAGAGGTTGGATTAGGTGATCTTGGAGGTCTCTTCCAACCTAAATTATTCTGTGATTCTGTGTTCAGCGAGTCAAAATGAAGAAACAGGTTCTGAGATGTCTGCAAACTAGGGAAGTATCACTGAACGTGCTGTTAATGGAAATGTTTGAAAGTATTGGTAAGTAGCTAAATTTGACACTGTATATTCAAAATAAGTTAATAATAAATTTGACACTGTGTATTCAAAATAAGGCACATTGCATGTATAGTTGCTTTATAAACAAAGTTATATCCCTTCCTGTATTTTAATAACACTTAATTATGCTAGGAGTTAGGATTTTTAAAATGTCTTCTTCTATTGCGTAATAGACTAGTTGGAGCCATTATGGTCTATGTGAGGTCAATTATACCCATTCTGCAAATAAATATTTATAAATGATAAAGAATCATTGCTCCTTGGAGTCTATCAATAATTCATATTTTAGAAGGCCTTAAATACATGATAAACCATAATGGCTCCAATGGAACAGTCAGCTCACATAATCTTCTAGAACGAATTATTCTTTTTATTTCATGTAGACCTCTATTACAATTCTATAGTAGAGGAAACATACATTAAAATAGCTTCATGAAAATGATATTATAAATGTGTATGGTTAAAACTAATACTTGTGGCTAGAGATAAATTGCCACATGGGGTAAGCAATATGTGCTTCTATGTTTTCTGTAATATTATATATGTACGAAGTGCTTAGCAATTGCTTTTATTCCTAATAATTATTGCTATTTGTTGCCTAGCAGCTGTACTGAAGAAGTCTCCAGTGAACTAAATGCCATACAGAACATAGAAAGCCTTCTTCTGCATGCAACTCTTGTGTTGTTTAGACTGAACAACATAAACACTATGAGCTGCGTGGCATGGAAACATAAAATGGGAATAAAAATGCTTAAGTAAACCTATCTTAATCCTGTGAGAAAAGAATCACATATGCAAATTCTACAGCTAACTGAAATAGTTACAGCTACACAAAGCCTACTTGTGTACTCAGACTGGAAGGTTTCCATGCTGCTTATGATTTTGTGAGGTAAGACTAATATAAAGTAAAACCAGTAAAAGGAAAAAAATAATAGTCATTCCACTTGTGAGAAAGTGAAATAACTTTCATATACTAACATAGCACTTTAATAATCACACACACAGAATTTCTAGGTTGGAAGAGACCTCAAGATCATCGAGTCCAACCTCTAAAATAACAACAATGAATCATTAATAACCAGGAAAGGTATGTGGAATCCTTATTCCACTTGTGCATGGTTCTCCTCTTCTGCTTTTCACTTAACAACATTGTGTGAATTAATGAGTTTCTGCCTTTAACTGTGATTTTCTCTTCTGGGTCTATGCTATCAACTTAAGCTGACTTAGTGAAGTATGATATTGTACTTCCTCTGTGACTCTATTCAGAATCACTAGAGAATAATTCAGGCAAAGAAACCTCCTCATGGAGTATGTCATGGCATCAGCAGCATGTAATCATAACCAGAGGGAAGAGGATTATTTTTAGTATTGGACACTGCCTGAAGTTCGTACCTCCTTCTTTTCCGCTAGAAAGCTTCTAATACAATGAAACCTCTCAAGATCTCTCTATATGACAGTTGCATAGCTATTACATTTTGCGTAACTAAAAAATTCAAATTCCAGAGTATTAAAATAACACTTAATCTGCTGTGTCTATTCAGTTTGGAAAAAGATGTTTAATTAAATTATCTTGATTTTCTTCAGTAGTAGTCTGGGGCTTTGCTGTCTTTGTGAAGTTCAGCCATAGTTCAACAAGTGTCAACATAAACAAATTTTATTATAAGTTATCCCATAATGAAGAAAGGGCATACACATACACTGAAGCAAAAGTCAGTATGTTCACTTAAAGGATGGATGAAATATTTGTTCACAGGGCCCACAAGCTCAGCAAATAGCTAAAGAAGCAACCTACATGATGCCATTATATCCACTCTGAACTTTGCCCTGGTTCTCCTTCTATGTCAGCCAGCATGCTTGCAGGAGGAAATATCTAGAAGATCAGTGAAACAATGTAAGAAAGTAGAGTACTTCAAATTACTTTTCTAACAAATAACCGATTTTCCTGAAATAACAGCTAGCTTTATCACAGAAGATCAGGCTTTTGAGTACATTATTGGGCCTTATTTGACCTGGCCAGCTCTCCTGGAACCTTCAATACTGCACTGCTGCTCAATAACCACAATGAATCTGAGACCGGAACCTGCAGCCCCAGTTGAGCTGCAAAATGTGCCATCCCAGACTATTCCTGGTATGCTGCCTACCTGTAGAGGACAGTCAGACTTGTTAGTGTCTCTGATAAGCACTGCCCTTGGGCAAGGGAGAATTGAGCAGCTTGCTCCTACTCATTTTTTTTTTTCTGTAATATTTATAAGAAGGGTTGTAAGGAGGACCCAGGGAGCTACAGGCCTGTCAGCCTGACCTTGGTGCCAGGAAAGGTGATGGAACAGGTCATCTTGAACACAATCACTCAGCATATGTGGGACAACTAAAGGATCAGTCCCAGCCAACACAACTTCATGAAAGGCAAGTCCTGCCTGACCAACCACATCTCCTTTTATGACTGGGTGACGTGCATGGTGAATGAGGGAAAAGCTTCTACCTAGACTTCAGCAAAGGCTTTGGTTTTGCACAGTATTCTCCTGGGTAACCTGGCAACCCATGGCTTTGACAGCTACATTCTTTCCTGGGTAAAAAACTGACTGGACAGCTAGGCCCCAAGAGTAGTGGTGAATGAAATCAAATCCAGCTGGTGACTGGTCATGAGTGGTGTGCCCCAGGGGTTGGTGTTGGGACCCACCCTCTTTAATATCTTTACTGGTGATTTGGATGAGAGAATTGACTGCACCCTTAGCTACTCTGCAGACAGCACCAAGTTGCGGGGAAGTGTCAATCTGCCAAAGGGTAGGAAGGTTTTCAGAGGGACCTGGACAGGATAGGTCGATAGGCAGAGGCCAATGAGATGAGGTTCAACATTACTAAGTGCTGGTTCCTGCACTTTGGCTGCAACAACCCCACACTGCTACAGGCTTGGTGTAGAGTAGATGGAAAACTGTGCACAGGCAAAGGATCTAGGGGTGCTGATTGATGCTCACCTGAACATGAGTCAGCAGTGTGGCCAAGAAGGCCAACGGCATCCTGGCTTGCATCGGGAATAGTGTAGCCAGCAGGACCAGGGAGGTGATCATCCCCCTAGACTCTGCTCTGGTGAGGCTGCACCTTGAGGACTGTGTTGACTTTTGGGCCTCTCACTACAAGAAGGCCATTGAGGCCCTGGCATGTGTCCAGAGAAGGGCTACGAAGCTGGTGAAGGGCCTGGAACACAAGTCCTATGAGGAGCAGCTGAGGGATCTGGGGTTGTTTAGTCTGGAGAAGAGGAGGTTCAGGGGAGACCCGATTGCTTTCTACAGCTACCTGAAGGGAAGTTGTGGGAAGCTGGGTGTCAGCCTCTTCTCACAGCTGATAGGACTAGAGGCAATAGTCTCAAGTTTCTCTACAGTTTCAGAGGAAATAACTCTGGATGCTACTGGATAGATAAAGTATATTTAGACATATAGCTGCTTGCCAAATTCTTTCATATCAGAGAATCATAGAATCATAGACAGAATGGTTTGGGTTGGAAGAGACCTTAATGAACAACTAATTTCAAACCTCCTGCCATGGGCAAGGACACCCTCCACTAGACCAGGTAACTCAAAATGTTGCTCATTTTTGCCTCTACTTCTTCATCTGCACAATAGTCAGACAAATGTGAGTACCTTCAGTAACTGTAGATTGGGAGTAGGACCACTGGCAAAACAGACCCTCACTTTTACTCTCCTCTTTCTTTCATTAGTTTTGGAATAAGAAGAAAGTGCACGGCCTTAATATTTCGTGCTTTTAAGATGTCTCTATTGACTTTAATTAACCTTCCCTTAGGCTCACAATCATAACAAGCAGTACATCTAAAAGCAAATAAAAATTACAGTGTTACATGAGATTTTCAAAGCATTTCTATCTCTCAAGGCAACAAATAAAGGTTTTAGGAGGTGGCTTTTAAAGATCTATGGGCTATTACCATAGATCACTAATATTTCATTGATCTAGCTAGCCAATAGTTCAACATCATTAAGGTCCATGCCATAGGCATCTCATTAAATTATAAAATGTATTAAGCTTATATCTGTTTTTCAGAACAATTACATTGTATTTTCCTTGACCTTTATGTTCTGTTTACATGGTTATAAGCTGCAAGCAGAACACTTTGAACTCAAAAAAGTAATTTTGACTGGAT
Source organism: Anas acuta (assembly GCF_963932015.1). NCBI lineage: Eukaryota > Metazoa > Chordata > Aves > Anseriformes > Anatidae > Anas > Anas acuta. Next base: position 115,102,573 of record NC_088980.1, on the reverse strand, counting down.
ATACAAAAACTTAACTGGTGGTACAGTTTGCAAATCTAAAAATACTACAACATAACTAATCACATTTTTTTTTCCCAGCAATTCTGCTCCTGTATTTTTTGTTTGTTTGTTTGTTTTGTTTGGAAGTAATTCAGAAAAAAAAAAATATAGAATTTTAAAAAGTGTAGAAATCTCAGTCCTTAAACAACTTTAAAATCTTCAATAAAAACAACAACAAAATATCAGTAAGACAGAATTACATTACCATATATTAAAATTGCAGCTACAAATGTCATTAAGCTCAGCCTTTCCTGAAATTTTACTACCAGCCAGCAATGAAATAGTATTTAGTATGTTATTTGTCTATAATATATTTTTCACATGGCTTTAACAAATAAATCTTACATTAAAATGATTCTAAATTACACTTTATGCCATTCAGCAATGTGAATGTAATGAGAAATAAAGTCAATCCACACATTTTAGTTTTTCCACAGATTGCTGCAACAAAATAATCCTTGTGCTATCAAGTGGAGTGTAAATGGGACCACTTGAGTCATAACTAATGTTAATTTCCTGTATTTTGAGCAAATATATTGAGTTATTCTAGCAGTATTGTTTGAAGTAAACACAGGAAAAAGAAACTTATATGATATTTGAGTAGTCTTTAGTGGTTCTATAAAACCAGTTTGTGTAACTGTACTTTTTTGTTTGCTGTTACACATCTGGGTTATACATGGTAATACTTTTTAAATAAATAAATAATCATAATGATACAAAGAAAATAGGTTTTGTTCTATATACTATTGTAAAGCAAAAATTTGGATGTGACTAATATTCTGCTTGTACACACCAGTCTTCTTGATTCTCAGAGAAGTTAAACTTGAGTGCTCACACTGCAGTATTTTTTTACTGACAGATCTGGATAGCCTCTAGGTTTTCTTAAACTGCAGTTCAGCTGATATCTCTCTCAAGCTTTTAGCTTCTCATTTACTAGGTCTCCTGCAACAGCTGCCAGTGTATTAATAAAGTAGATGTACCGGTGCTGAACAACTGTGCATATAGATATAAAATATCATTGATTCACCCCATATTTTATTTCAATGCTCTCAGAATTGCTTGAGCATGAAGTCAGAATGCCTCTGAAGATCCCTTCTGTTTTTCTGTTTCAGAAAGGCAGTGTTAGCATGCTGGATGCTTCTCATCTACTGACAAAATGCTGCATAAAGAACTTATTCTGCCTTAGTCTTTAATGCTTCTATCTGGACAACGTTCTAATCAGAAGTAATGTTAATCTGTATAATTCTTTTTTTGTAGTTCAGTTTCAGGGACAGCACTAAACAGAACTGAATACAAATCTCCCAGATTCCTAGGATAGGACTATCTGATTATCTATTCTTACCTATAAAATTGACCAATGGAATTCATCCACAATAGCTAATGGAGCTGAGTTGCAAAAATCATGTGCTCTTTGTATGTGTCATAGATGTGAGTTTGGTCTGGAAAGGACTCTACCCTATTGTTGTACTCTACACCCTAGGATTCTTCAATGAACCATTCTCTAAAGAGCTCTTTTTTTGTTTGTGTGTTTTGTTTTCCTTATTTTTCTTTTTCTGTTTCTGTTCAATATTTTTATCTATTAGCCTTACTGAGGTCATATTTTGAAATTTATAAAATCAAAAGCAAAGCTTGCTGCTGAGATGCACGTTAAGAGAGCAGTACTGAAAAGGTTAACAGTCCCAGTTAAAGCAATTAAATGTTTTATTTATATTTCAGAGATTAAGCAAGCAATTCAGGCATTGTAACAAATCAAGCTGACAAGTCCTATTCACAGAAATGACAATGTGCAGACAAAAATTAGATTAATTTCTAAAATAATAATTCCTTTACCCAGTATGTCATATTTATAGAAAGTGTTTAGAGAAATTCTTCAAATTATTTCCAACTTTGCAACAAATTATTACAGAACAACCTTTTATTTGTAAAATTACCTTATTTTGATTCATTACACCTTCTCATTCTTTGTGTAAATGGACCTTCTTCATTACATAGACACAGAAGGGATGCAATTGCAAAACAAAAGCAAGATGGGGGGGGGGGGGGGGGGGGGAGAGAAATAGTTTCCTTGATAATTCAGTCACACATTTATGAAAACTTTACTAAATTAATGTAGCTGCAGGGTTCATAATAACCTACGTGTACTTAATACCTTGCTAGATGATGCATAGGTTGTTTCCCTGGAATTAAGCAGTCATGCATATTTACCTCACAGTAATATCATCTGACAGACTCATACACATATATACAAATTTGCTTATAATCGTGCATGAAAAAAGTTTGAGACAATACAATCATTTATTTATTTATTAAGAAGAAACAAAGAATTTGGTCATATCATATAGCAGGTAAAAGTAGTCAACATTGCAATGATTAGGAAATGGCAGGGCAAGGTTCAACTGTTTCCTTATAGACAGCTCTTTGGTTATTGATTATTCAGTTTTAAATGACAGAATTTTGAGGTTTTTCAGTTGTTGATGCTCAGTCAATAGTTGATGGTGTTCACATCAAAAAGTATGACAACTTTGTATCGCTAATACCTAGCTGTTACAGAGTTACATTATCTTTGCTTTTAGACCTGAACCATGCTGCCCAAAGCCTTTTAAATGTTGTCATTACAATGCATATTTTATCCCTACATACTAGAGCTGGTCATGTAGATAAAGACAAAAAGTAAGCAGGGTGTTTGGCTAGGGTGATCTACGCTGAATATTCATAGTTGTTGGTCATTGTCTTTCTAGTCCTAAATCAGAGACCTGATTGAGAGCTTCTGTGTCCTACACCATGATATGTGCTGCAGGCAGTATCAGCTTTGTAAGGATTTATTTATTTATTTATTTATTTATTTATTTATTTATTTATTTATTTATTGAGACATCTGCCCCTAGAATACTGGGTTCTATGTTATTAATTTGATGTCTAACCTGAGTTTATTTATTCCTCCCTCTCTTCCTTCCCTCCCCCACCCCCCTCCACCCTCTCCATCCCCCACCCCACTGGGTGTAGAATACCACTGTAATATTAAATAGGAGATTAAATAGGAGATCCCGGAGCTTTATGTACAGCATTTTTTTTTAAGATATAAATCTAAAGAAATGAACAAAAGCTGGAATGAATAGCAGAAGTACCATTTTCCTGAAGTCTATATTTTGTTTTTTCTCTATTTGCAGTCATATAAATTCTCACCAAGCTTGATACGCTTAGCTAAAAGAAAGAAAAATCCTCCCCATAAATTATCAGAGAGACAATGTTCAGATGCTAGTTTAAATGTTAAACTGTGCTTTGCCCTATGCACAAATGTTCATCCTCAAAAAATCTTCTTCTTCCTACTTATTTTAATAAATAGTAATCTCATTCATGCCTATTGCAATTACAGGAGTAGAAATTATACACTCATTTAATGCACTGTACATCTTTGGCTTTTCTTTTCTGGCCATTTTCTCTGATATCCTGAATGAACAGTGTGATTTACCACTCTCTCTATTTCCTCCCTCCAGAGAGCTCTGTGTGCCTTTGACCCTGGCATGTTTATAACATCTTTGATGTTCCTATGTGATAATGCTATGATAATGCTTTCATTTCGGTCAATGTTATCGCACCGTGCAGAGAGTTTTTTGTGGTCCTACTACTTTCCAGGAACTTGCAGTCTTCCTTAAAGAATTCATAAAGAGGGATCATCCTACATTCTCTATCATAATAAAAGTTCTTTATCATATAAACATGAATATAGTGGACCATATAAGCAAGGAAAAGAAAGATTGTACTGCGAAGTCAGTACAATTTCTAAAGTGCCACAAGAAAATGATAACCTTAATCCCCATAAATCAACTCTGTAAACCGAAGGGGGGGGGGGGGGGGGGAACACAACACCTTTTATGGGTATATATAGTCAGCTGCTAATAGTTTAAAAAAAAAAAAATCTTACAAAAAAAATGGCAACTGCAACTGTTGAAGTGACAGATTTCAGATCCACTCTTCTTTCAAGTCTCCTGTGAGTCACACTGCCATCATTTCTTCATCTGTAGGGGACAAACTCTGTCCCTTCTGTGAATTATGTCAGCAATCTTCCATCAGACACATGCAATATTGCTAGGTGACACCTTGCAGCAGGTGTTCACTTCTTCCATATGGTGCTTCACACATTTACTTGAACTATCATATCTGAAGCATATTGAATTTGTTCAGCCTATAGAAGTTGTCAAGCTAGATGGACGACATTCTTTTAAGTATGTGGATTCATCTTGGCTTGACAAGTGTCCATTTGACACTGAATGGAAAGCCTTCTCATGAGAAGGCTCCTGAATACCTTATTTCCTGTCACTGTAATTGTTGTGCTGCCAGAACTTTGTAAAAAAATATTTGTGATTCCCACTGGCAGATTGTTTTTATCTTGATATGCCAAAGTATAAAGTATCTAGATCTGCTGTTCTGAGATAAATAAGTGGGCATATTTTACAGATAATAAACACTGGTCCTAACTCCCTTTTTTGACTTTTGTTTCATAAATGAGAGTATTGGATCAGTGCTACTGGCTGCTTCAGTAAAGTATTTATCTCATTTACAATGGTCTCTATCAGGAATTTTTTTTTTTTTTAATTAAACAAGTTTTTATTTTATTTTTTTTTTTTTCCTAGAACACATGATATTGGCAGACTATATAATTATTCTTTATTCACTTGTTCAGTACAATGATACCTGCAGCAATGAATCTTGAAATGTTCTTGTATTTACTGAAAGAATCCAGTCACTTATTATGTATCTGTAACATCTGTCATCATGATTTAATTGAGGCTGCAAAGTCCTAGACAGTTTAGTAAGAATACTTATAGACTTGGACAAACAAGTGAAGGATGACACAGTCTTTAAGAAGTGGGATTCAAAATCAGCAGGCTGCAGCTTCATTTGTAATCTGACAAAAAATATGCTTAGTGAAAGTAAGGAACGTTTCTTTTAGTCCACCACATCATAACAAAAATTGGTCAATCATAACATATCATAACAAAAAGCCTTGGTCAATCTATGTTAGGATGATACATATGAAATGGCTGAGACATACAGAGAGGTGTCAATTCCCTATCTATAGTGCTAAAGATTCTCTTAGCCAACTTGCTAGTAATTTTCTGCACTGAACAGATTCTTGGCAATAGCCTTAAAATTAATGAAGCAAACATGTCTCTTCTACAAAATCTCTTCCAAAATTATGTTTTTCTTTAACAGATTTCACTCTAACAAGCTGGTTCTGCAGTTGTACTTATTGCTGCATCTTCAAATTTTTATCTTGCTTCTTGCTGTAGCACTGGAATATCACAAACTAAAGTGAAAATATTCACACAGACACAGACGCACACAAAATCACCACCAACAACAACCAAAAAAATACCACCATTTTCTTTATGAGAACTAAAACTGGCTAGATAAGGATTTAGCGTGTTTGGTCATGAAAAACTGAGGATTGTAATCTGTGTAACTGATTAGATTTAGGGCAATTTCTCATATCATGTTTTCATTGGCTAGTGCCATGTAGGTGATGGCCTTATGAACAGATATTTCTTGCATTTTCTTTGACTTCACTACAAATATGGCTCATAAACAAAAACATCCTGTGTTCATGAAGGTTTCACACAAAGGAACTGCTAAAAACTTACTGTTTTGTTTTTCAGGCGCTTTTGGCCTGCCTGCAGACACTGGTGGTTTTGTTAATATCTGTGGACATTTTTCTGTCTGTCTTATTCCACTAATAGCCTTAAAAACAGCCCATGAGAAAGTGTTTGAGTGACCCATATACTTTCATTTGTATTTTCTACTCCTAGTAAACTGTCTAGAAGATAATAACAGTTGTGTGGAGTCAGAGCAAAAGTCCATTTGGTTCAATGTCTTGTTTATGCTGAACAGGAATAGCTTTTATTTCTTCATAATGCCACTTAACCAGACAATATCATCTGAGGTCTTTCTACAAGATCTTGTTATCAGTTTCAGTTGAATTCCAAATAATTCTGTATTGTTATGAACTTTGCTCCATCACTGCTCTCCCTTCACTGATTATTTGTGAATATTTATCTGTCCCAATACAGAACCTTATCTTATGGTCATGACCAAGCTGTGTGGTACAGTGCCTACATGATGGAGGGAAGGGATGTCATCCAGAGAGACCTTGACAGGATTGAGAGGTGGGCCTGTGCGAACATCATGAGGTTCAACAAGGCCAAGTGAAAGGTCCTGCATCTAGGCCAAGGCACAAATACAGGCTGGGTGAAGATTAGATTGAAAGCATCCCTGAAGAGAAGGACCACAGTTTGTTGGTTGATGAGGAGATTGACATTAGCTGGCACAGTGTGCTTGCAACCCAAAAAGCCAACTGTATCCTGGGCTGCATCAAAAGAAACATGGCCTCATGTTTCTGCTCTCATGAGACCCCAGCTAGAGTACTGCGTTCAGCTCTGGGGCCCCCAGCACAAAGGCATAGAGGTATTAGAACAAATCCAGAGGAGGGACACAAGGGTGATGAGAGGGCTGGAGCATCTTATTATGCTTTTACTTTTGCTTTTAGTTAGTTCTAACTTTTAAGTTAGTCCTTTTCAGTTCTCCACATCAAGACACAGCTTACTCTTTATAAGGGATGTCTTTGTGCTTGTTATCATTTTCTAATACTTCAGTTTGTTCACTTTAGATTTTATTGAGTTTATTAAAAGTCATACTTAATTTGTGATTTACAACACTGATCCGCTAACGCAAAAGTGATCATTCTCTATGAGCCTTACAAGTCTTTTACTTTTTGGCTGCCTTTTGGTTCTCTTCCTCATTTTTTTCATTTCCCATTTAAAATTTACAAGATGGCTGTTTTCCTGGTTTTCTCCTATAAGGATTAGAACTTAATTGCATTATTGTCATTATTATAGAGTTTTTCTTTGGCAGTTTCATCCTGAACTGTGATCTCAACACTTATCAAAACATACCAAAAGACTGTCCCAGATCTTGAAGTTTCTAACTGATTCACAAAGAAGCCATTGAAAAAAGAAGCCAGTGTCAAAAACTGGTCTCATTGCACCTGGTGCATTATGAAGTTGATCCAGTCATCAAAATATCCTGGTTTGTACAGTTATCGCTTTTCAAATGTCTATTAGCTTGTTACATTTGTCATCTACCAGATGATTCACAGTATAACCCCAATATTGTACTTGCCCCTCTTCAACATAGAATTTCATTTCTTTGTGCCCTTTTGTGATATCATCAATACTTTCCACACATATAACTTAAAGATTTGTTAACGTAAGGCAATGTGTCTTCTGGCATGATTATCTCATAGTCACAAATAACTTTTTACTTTGCTATTTACAGAGCTTCACTCACCATCTTGCTTTCATCAGATTTTTCAATTTGAAACCTGAGACTCTCACTAGTCTTTTTAATTTTTAAATTCTGAATCTTTTTTAATGAAGCATATACATATTTCATTCCAGGTACAAGGTACAAGGAAACAGTGAGGAAGAAAAGAAAAAGAGAAACTCAAATTTTCTCTAATCTACTGTCCAAAAGATTTAACATTATTATAGTAAATGATATATATAGTAACTATGCTGAAAGAACCAAATGGCTATTGTTCATTTTTATCACAGGGTAGAAACACAGTAGAAGAAACTTTTGACCATTGTAATCCTCAGTCATTATTCAGCAAATATGGCAACAGCTAATCCATTCCTTCAACTTGTCAACCTCACTTTGTGTATACATTCATTCTCCTCTACTGCAAGTTATAAAAATAAGCAGGTCCATGTTTCTTCAGCAAGTTTATTTATTTATTTATTTATTTAGACTTACAGAGCACTGCTTGTCACAAATACATATGCAGATATAGAAAAATCTGTAGAAAAATCTCTCTCACACACAGATATGTCTTTAGCTAATTAGAATTGATGAACTGGTTTAAAAATATTAATTGGGGAAAAAGTGATAACCAGGATAAACTGTTTGGGAATAGCTCCCAGGCATAGCTGTATATATAGAAGCTCCTTTTTGTCTCTCCATCAGAGAGAAAAGACTATATGTTAAAGAAACATAATAATTCATATTTGTGAAATGTGTCCATTTCACAAATTCTATAATAACATCCCTAGAACTCCGTCCTTTAAATGTCAGAATATCTGGAATACTGATCTAAATAGAATTGATCCTGGCTTTAAGAATCTGGCAACAAAATAGTGGAAACTTTGCCAAAGACTTCAGAACTTCTGGTTTGACTTCTTTCTTCAAGCAACTAGAACCTCTGTTAACCTTCTGCGAGTTAACAAAATTTTGTTCTCAGTCTGCTCCAGCTTCCCCAAAAGAAGCTGCCACCAGACTCTTTCCAGATTGTTGACCTCTCACTTCTGCTGGGGGTTTCCAGGGCTACATACAGTATTCCATATGTAGCAGGTCAAGAGCTTTTTGGTGAAAATTAGAAAACAGGCCAACAAAGGAAATTTTGATGGTGGTTTCTACTACAGACCACCTGATCAAGGAGGGAATGTCAATGAAGAGTTGTTTCTTCAACTGCAGAAAGCATCATGCTCGTAGATTTTGATCCCTCTAGATGACTTGGACCACCCTGACTTCTGCTGGAAATGCAGCACAGAAAATTGCAAGCAGTCCAGGAGACTACTGGAGTACAAAGTGGATAATTTATTTGTACAGGTGGTAGACAGCCCACCTAGAAGAGAGATATTGCTGGACTTGTTGCTTACTAATGTAGAATAACTTATTGGAGATGTCAAGACTGGAGGAAGCCTGGGGTGCAGTGATCATTCCCTGGTAGAATTCTCAATCTTGAGAGTAGAGTCAAGACACTAAATGTTAGAAAGGTAAAAATTTGCCTGTTTAGGTTACTAGAGCATAGGATCCCTTTGAAAACTTGCTTCAGAGATAAAGGAGCAAATTAGACATATTTAAAGACTTTTGTTTTTTTTTTTTGGTCTTAGGGCTCAAAAACTCTTGATCCCAACATGCAAAAAAATGGAAATGGGAGACAGGAGATCAATTTGTTTATGTCCAGGTACCCTTATAGAACAGGTTTAAAGCTCTGGAGCTTGAGGGATGGGCAGGTGAGGATGTGGGGGAAGGTCCACCCAGGAAGTTGTCTAGGGCAAGGAAGTCGACTCCATTCCTCAAGACTTCCTCCACCAAGAAGGAAAGAAGGATAATTGTTGCAGGTGACTCCCTTCTGAGGGGAACAGAGGGTTGTATGTCAGCCAGACCCTAGAGTAGGGAATTCTGCTGCCTCCCTGGAGTGTGGGTTATGGACAATACCAGAAAACTTTCTGTCCTGGTTCACCCTTCCAATTATTATACATTACTGATAATTCAGGCCAGCAGTGATGAAATCACTGAGAGAAGCCTGAAGGCTATCAAAATGCAGATCAGGACAATTAGTGGATGGAATGAGAACACAGGTGGTGTTTTCCTCTATCCCTTGTGAGCAAATGGATCCTCTACCCCTAGTGAGGTAGTGAGCAAATGGCTATGTTTTGTTTAGTTGCCTGCCATGTTAAACCACAACAGGTTCATAGGATCTACCATGTATGCTTTCACATCATGATATTTGGATGAAAAGGAAGAACCTTACACTTGATTCACAGGCACACATTTATACAAATCAAGATTAAGTTAGAGTTTGGTGGGTTTAGAAATCAAATTAAATGTGAATGAAGAAAATTGCATGAGAGTGTCACTCATTTTAAGGACATTATTTTTGTATAAAAGCCAATTATCACTAGTTTTTTGAAGATATAAGGCCTTACAGGCTTTGGCAGGGAGAACTAAAGAAGTCAATTTGTTCTCTAACAGCATCAACAAAAATTCACTTTAGTCTTAGAGCTTTGTTTCTGACTCCCTTTCCTGTCACCAATTATTTTGTGTGCACATTGAAAGAAATCAGTCAAGACTGTCAGCAGAATTGATCTTGCTTCCCTCTGCCAGATGTTCATTTTGTCCATCTGCTCACACTTGCTTTGCACAACATGAAAAACAACTGGAGATTGTGAGGTGACACTGCAATTAACCTTGTAAATTATTTTCCTTCTGCAAATGAAACCATCAGTTGGGACCATAACTTACACAATTAAGAGTAATGTATCTTAGTCATTTCCTGTACTCTTCCATTTAATATTTTATCACAGATTTAATGTTTAATACTGTGAAATCATTGTTCTGTGTCTCTCGTTTCTTGAATGTCCTTGATTTTAAGGATAGTCAGCAAAATACTAGCTTGATCTTGTAAAGCTTTACTTGAATGAACACTTTGAGTTCGATGTGATTATTCACAAGAATAAGGGCTTGCACACGTAAATTCTTATATTTGAGAGTTCATCCCTGTGTCTTAGTAACCTTCTTTAACTTTTATTCTTTCTTTGGAGTTGGTTTAAATATAATTGTGTGGTGGGGTCTATAGGTGTTATTTACAATCATTTTCAAAATTCTGCAGAACTTCATATGAAATTTTTCTCTCCTTAAAATAATTGCCAATAATCCTCTTTAGCCACAGAAAATCAAAGTTGCCTGTCAATATGATTTGACATCATGTAAATGAGAACATCTATATTTGATGTATACTAAAATGAAAGACTTGTAAGGGTGAACATTTTAGGCAGATACTTTGCCAAACTACCTAGATATTTAAATATTTTAATCCTTAAGTGTAAATATCTCTGTTTTTTCAGACCTCTGTGGTTTTTTTTTGTTTGTTTGTTTTTTAATTTAAAGGCTGACAGCATGTTACAATTTTGTGAAGAAAGCTACTATTCACTGAGAAATACATAACCAGGATCTCGTTTAAATGGATGACTCAGATGACCAGTTCAAAAGTTACAGCTAGGCTCCCAAAGGTGAAAGCACATTCCATTAAATGATGATATCACATGTTTTTGCTGTTATTTCATTTCAAACTCCACAGTTGTTTCCTTATTTAAATTGGAGTTACTAGGGTACTATAATAAGCAGTTGTATTATATGACAATTGCCATCTTGGTCATAACCAGAGATTGAAAATCGGGTCTTCAGTTGATAAAAGCCTTAGGTACTACAGATGGAACTACAGGACTGACCTCTGCAGTTTGCTATAATAATAGCAGCATGACCCTATACACAGGTGAAGTGCCTCTCATGGCACCATGTGTTGTTACAGCTAAACCCCAAAATGCAAGAACCCACTACTGTGCTAGATTTTTAGATATTTTCACATTGCTCAAAGTAGCAGTTCCTTGTTTTGTTGGAAAACAAAAATCCCATTACTCAGGCCGTTATGAATCAGTTGAGATTTACTCTTTCCCCACAATGCCTGGGAAATCTCTTTAAATCCAAATAGTTGAAATAAGTTACAGTAAATTGCATTAGACTTTTCTGATAAATATAAAATATTAAACAGATTATTTTAATAATCACCATAAGGTCCACCATCAATGTAGTTTGTAGAACGTGTTTTAAATCAACCAAGAAGGTTAATTACTTGTCAACTATATTAATAGCTATTAATAGCTATACCTTTTTCCTTTTTTTTTTTTTTTTATGCAAGTCTTCATCAAGCATTCACTAAAATAGTTTCAGTTCTATTCTTGACATCTTTAAGGTTCTCAGTCATGGCACTTTTTTTATATATTGTAACATTTATAGTGCAGGTCTGGAGACACTGGAAAAATAAATATCAGTGGAGACTTCCAGAATTTTTAAATTCCTTTTTCTCTGCACAGAGATGATCAGATTAAGAGCAAAATGATCCTGAATCTATCAAGATTTTAAGTGTTAGTAAATGAAGGAATTTGTCTTCTCTCAACAAATATTTAATTATGAGAACTTGGCAATTCTTGTCACATTCTTCACAAATAATTGACAAATTATCTTGTACTGTGTGCTGTGTGCATGCTTATACAACCTTATTCTGCAACAAGAATATTATCCAAGGATTGATCATGAAGTAAGGTATAGTTCACTCTGAATAAACATGAGTAATTTAGGACTAATTCTGGACATGCATTATTCCATGGGAATGTTCCTGGATAATGAAAGTTTAAGAAATAAACTTAACCCAACCACATAAGCAAATATATTTTTGTTTCTTCATGTAACCTTTAGAAATCACCAACATTTTTTTTTCTCATTGTGTATCTTTTCCAGTGCTTAGAAAATGGCTCACATTTTCTAAGTACATGTTCTAAGAGAACATGATGGGCATTTCTGTCCTACAATACTGTGGCCCAAGGATAATATCATTCAGGACAACTGAATGCAAAAGTTTATTCATGTTCAAGAGCAAACGAAGTAGTTCTCTTCAGAGTAAAAACAAAGACACCTTCAAAATATGTGCTGCTACAATTTAAACAATTTCCTTCCTTCCTTCCTTCCTTCCTTCCTTCCTTCCTTCCTTCCTTCCTTCCTTCCTTCCTTCCTTCCTTCCTTCCTTCCTGTCCTTTCCTTACTGTGGAAATTCAGAGTTATTTTTCTGCTTAGCCAGTAAAGCATAATTTTCATGAATGTTATCATTTTCTTCTGTCTTCACCACTTTTTGCCCATTCACCAACTGAAGGAAAAAGGAAAAAACAGTCTGTAAGAAATCACATTGGTCACTGTTGTTTTTCCACTTCATTGACTGGCTACCAAGACAGTAAAGTTGACTTTTTTTTTTTTCCCTCCACAAGTTTTTTTATTTTTCTTTCTCTTTTTGTGCTGTCCATTTAATTAAAGGTCAGGATCTATGACTATAATCTTCTTCTGGGATAATAGCTAAACTTAATAGTGTATCTTCTTTATAACACTGACAGTCTATCACTTCTGATTCCTTGTGGTAGCTATTCTGTGCACCTCATCATTCTGTTGGGTCTTTGAGGAGACACTCTTTAAAATCCCATTTGTACCATTTGGGTCAGGTCAGGAAGAGTAATGGCTCTAATCTCATTGGAGTGGTATTATTTATCTTGAAGCAGGTAAGGAACAAGATGCTTTCTGCAGACAAAGAGCTTTGGTTCTGTGGTGGGTAATCCCAGGCCTACTGCACATGACAAAATGACTGAAAGATTAAGATATCACTTTAGGTCATATTTAAACCTATATGCTATATTAAAACATTTGCAGAGTACTAAGATGGAGAACTAAAGCTTCTCTTTCCAGTTGCAGCCAGCTTTTTTTTTTTTTTTTTAATATGTTTTCAGCATATAGTAAGCAAAAGTAAACAGGAGTAGCTGTGAATCACAGCAGTATTTCTCTCTGATCATAATCATATGCTGAGTTTTTTGCTTCTGGGCATAACAGGTGCATATTTGCTGATATTTAGAAATTTGAGAAATTCAATTCACAATTAACATGAGATTCAGCAATTTGACATGGTTAAATTTCAGGACAAACCTGTTGTTTATAAAAGCCATTAACTTCAGCTGCAGTCACTGTCTCTTCCGAACATTCAACCAGGACTTAGAAAAAAAGCCTTCTGATATGCTTTAGATGTACATCTGTTTCATGTACTCATTTAAATGGATATTAATTTGGGGGTGAGTTTCATGACTTTCTGAAAAAGAAAGTTAGCAAAGAACAAGAGGGAAGATCAGTCTTTTGCTTCCTCTTGTTACAGGTCCCCATGCACAATGGAAAAATGATTGCCTAAGCCTGCAGTGCTTGGTCAAGGTGCTTCTATAAATTATGCCTGCAGATGACAAATATGGGTAAAATAGCACAGTGCAGCATTATTCCTAGAAAGGACTCAAAATATCGCTCTACAAAGGCAGATAGTTTTGTAGGCAGTCTTAGCAGTAGTTTTTCAAACTTTTTGTATTTACAGGCAACTTTTGCTCTTTTATTCTACCTTCTTGCATAACATCCTTGAGTTTAGTCCATAGATAGCCACATTAAGATGGTAGAAAATGAGAGTCCTTAAAACTCTCTTAAAACTGGTGGATAGCTTTTAATGCCGAAGACAAGGACCCTAGCTCTTGCTTCAGTATATTATATTGCTTTCACAGTAATGTGAATTGTTATATACTATCCTGGGACATCCTTGAGGAAAATAAGAAAAATCAGTGCAGGTACAAGCGAACATACCAAATAACTTCATAGAGATGGTTTAAGAAAATTCAACAGAATTTGTCCATTATGATAATGGGTCCTTTCTGTTGAACCATGACACTTATGAGAAATAAGATGGAGAACTGGTTGATTCCCTTTCTAGTTTAAGTTAGCCCATCTTATAGCATATAACTGACTTATTGCAGCTTTTCAGTAAAGGGGGATTATAAAAAAGATGGAGAACAACTTTTTGCTCAGGCAGATAATGACAGGACAAGGGGGAATGGTTTAAAATCAAAAGAGGGGATATTTAGATTAGATGTTAGGAGGGCATTTTTTACTCAGAGGGTGGTGAGACATTGGAACATGTTGCAGAGAGAAATTGTAGATGCCCCATCCCTGGAGTTGTTCAGTGCCAGGTTGGATGGGGCCTTGGCCAACGTGATCTGGTGGGTGACATTCCTTACCATGACAGGGGTGTTGGAACTAGATGATCTTTAAGGTCTCTTCCAATCCAAGCCATTCTATGATTCTATGATGATGATATCCATATGTTCCAACAGATCATAAAAGATTAAAGAGAAGTTAAGTTGTGAATGAAACATCTGTGGTCCTATCTGAATCAAAGGAATCCTCAAAGATCTCCAGTGTTTTTATAATAATAATTATTATTATTATTATAAAATATTATAATTATTATGTAATTATATAATTATTATTAATATATTATTATTATTATTAATTACATTTAAAAAGTCATCTATATAGTATATAAATATACCACTTTTGCATTTTTTCATTAAATATTTCAATTTTTCATTATTTAAATTTGAGTTTGTGGTGATTTTTGTTACTTTCCACGTATATACACTCGGTCTAGTTTAGATTCTTGCTATATACTTCTTTAAAAGCTTTAAGTGATAGATTTTATTGATTTATTTATTAACCAAAAATGTTTCCTTTAACAATGCTACATATAAGCCAATATTTTTCACTATTAAAAAGCAACTGGATCTAAGAATGACCATTTTCCTTTTAAGTTTTAAGGTGAAATGAAGTCAGAATTAGAAAATACTTACCAAAATAGCAGCTTCTCCCCACCTCTTACCAGTACCATTAACAGACATAAAATGTTTTCTAAGAACTACTGCAATAAAAATAGTATGTATTAAAGCTGGTCAACAAAAAGATTGTAAGCTTCAAACAGCTTTTATCCTTATTGCACCATGGCATTGCTATGAAGAAATAGTTATTACCAAAAATAGGAACAAAGTTCGGTGTCATTTCCTGAGCTTATTTTTTTTCAGACTCTTCCTCCAACCCAACATATTGGCAGCTTTGATTTCACTTTCCAGGGATATTGTCACTGACTTGTGGGATTTTCAATGAAACATCAAAAAGACAAACTAAGCACACTGCACGAAGCTCATAGAAAGAGAGTGCACAGCTGGAGCAGAAAGATGTGTACTGCATCAGACCACTGAGGAACACTTCATTGCTTACTGCTGTTTTTATTGATGGAATTTAGCTTTTCCTCTTTGTGGGTGAGTGTCTCAGAAAAGACGCTCTTTTCTGTCCCCCAAATGGCTCTTCAGAAACCAGGGACTGTCTTCAGATGATGAAAATTCTGCCTAAAACTCTCTGTCAAATGACTTTTATTATTTGACTCTCACTCTCACTCTTCAAAACCTATATAAAAGTCCTACTGCTCTACTGATGGAGTGTGAAGGAAATTGAAAGAATCTGGATGTCATAGGGATTTTGGATAAAGTTCTCTATTCTGTAAAGACCTGCATTCTTCCTTTAGTCTGCACCTGCATGAGGGAAGGTTGACTTCTTATTTCTTTTCAATAATGCTCACTCTAATAGGTAAAAGACAAATGTAGGGAGACCCAACCTATGTGAGGTATAAGCAGACATATTTAGGTCTCCAGTTTCTTACACAATTTCAGGATTCTTAGTGCTCTTTGTCTATTTCTATGAATAATAATAATAATAATAATAAATTAGTAATAATATAGAGTACTTTTAATAACAGCACAATTTTTTAGTATGTTTCCTCCCTGTTGGTTTACCCTCATAAACAGGGATGTGTACTGAACACTAATTTGTTCAGAAACACTATTTTATGTTTTGAATCTGGGTCAGACATGGACCAAATTGTGTAATACAGCTGTTTTTAATCTCTAGGATCAGTTCAATTGAAAGAGTTAGTATTCTTTTTGATCAAAATAATTTCTAACATATCCCATTGTACTATAGAACTGGTATAGAACAGAAAATAAGAAGCTGATTTCTGTTATACTACTTCTGCCTTGTCAGAATTATTTTGAAAGACTTAACACACAATTTACTAATGATAACGAATGATGTAAGTATGATGCAAGTATGAAAAAAATTCTCTGTAGTTAAACTGTCACCGAGAAGAAGAAATAATAAATAAATAAATAACAAAGTTATTGTCTAATATTGAGATATGGAATAATGGAATCTTTTTTTGCTTTTTTTTTTTTTTGACATAATAGATTTTTATAACAGAAATAGGACATACTTCTTATCCAATTATAGTAAATTTATATATAGTTTGCAAATTACAAATTAGATCTGCTCTAGGCTCCTGTTTTTGTTTTGCTTTGTGTTTTGTAGTGTAGGACTGAAGCAAACTGTCAACACACCTTAAGTTTGCTTGATAGTCTAATCTTTCTTCATTGTAAAGCCTAAATGCTTATTAGGCTTCTGAGTGAACCAAGTCTCTTCAATAATGGTCAAAAACATGTCAGCAAGCTAACAGGAAATTCAAACTGCTGCATGCAGAGGAACTATTAAGAGCTGCTAAAGTAAGAAGTGATATTACGTAGATCACTGAAATGCTATAACCTTTAAGTATTTTGAAAAATGTGAGGAAAGTTCAAAGCTATACTGATGCAATTTTAAAAGAAATTAGACTTCAGTCTTCTCCCTATATATGCCTAATTTCTTCTGCAGAAACATGTACTCAGAGATTTGAGTCCAAACAGAAGAGAAACAGGTCAACATGTAATCAGGAAATGATATTTTTTTAATAATAAATATTCTTAAAATATCAATTATATTGAAAAGTCAAGAGAAACTTTGTCCAACCTTAACATAGAATTTGGATTTCATAGAATCATAGAATCATACAATTATTAAGGATGGAAAAGATTTCCAAGATCATCTCATCCAACTATATGCCTACCACCAATGGTACCCACTAAACCATGTCCCTAGGCCCCAAATCCAACATTTCCTTCCAAGCACTCCCAGGGATGATGACACCACCACCTTCCTGGGCAACTCGTTCCAATGCCTGACTACTCTTTTTGGGAAGAAATGTCTCCTAATTTCCAGCCTAAACCTCCCCTGATGCAACTTGAGGCCATTCTCTCTAGTCCTGTCACTAATTATCTGCAAGAAAAGACCACCCCACAGACTTGTGTTCCAGGCCCTCAACAGCTTCACAGCCCTTCTCTGGACATGCTTCAGGGCCTCAGTGTCCTTACTGTACTGAGGAGCCCGAAGCTGAACACAGTACTCAAGGTGCAGCCTCACCAGAGTACAGGGAGATGATCACCTCCCTGGTCCTGCTGGCTACACTATTCCTAGTGCAAAGCAGGATGCCATTGGCCTTCTTGGTCACATGAGCACACTGCCAGCTCATTTTTAGGTGAGCATCAATCAGCACCCGCAGATCCTTTTCCTCTTTACAGTTTTCCAGCAACTCTGCTCCAAGCCTTTAGTACTGCATGGGGTTGTCATGACCCAAGAGCAGGACCCGGCACTTAGCCATGTTGAACCTCATCCCGTTGGCCTCTGAGCATCTGACCTGTCCAGGTCCCTCTGAAAACCATCCCACCCTTTGGCAGATTGACACTTCCCCCAGCTTTGTGTTGTCTGCAAACTTAGAGAGAGTAAACTGAATTTCTTCATCCAAATCATCAGTAAAGATATTAAAGAGGGTGGACCCCAACGCTGACTTCTGGGGAACACCACTCATGAGTGGTCACCAGCTGGATTTCATTCCATTCAACACCTCTCTCTGGGTCTAGACATCTAGCAAGTTTTTAACCAAGGAAAGAATGTACCTGTCTAAGTCACGGGCTGCCACGTTCTCCAGGAGAATACTATGGGAGACCATGTCAAAGGCTTTTCTGAAGTCTAGATTACATCAACAGCCTTTCTACCAGGCCTTCATCTACCAGGTGGGTCACCTGGTCATAAAAGTAGATGCGGTTGGTCAGGCAGGACTTGCCTTTCATGAAGTTGTGTTGGCTGGGACTGATCCTTTAGTTGTCCCACATATGCTGAGTGATTGTGTTCAAGATGACCTGTTCCATCACCTTTCCTGGTACCAAGGTCAGGCTGACAGGCCTGTAGTTCCCTGGGTCCTCCTTACCACCCTTCTTATATATGGGCATCACATCAGCATGTCTCCAGTCATCTGGGGCCTCTCTGGATGACCATGAACAACAATAGATGATAGAAAGCAGCCCAGCAATCACATCTGCCAACTCCCTCCACACCCCCAGGTACATCACATTGGGGCAGAGAGATTTCTGGGTGTATAACTTGCCTCAGTAACTTTTAACCAAATCCTCTTCTACCTGAGGAAAGTCTTCCTCTCTTCAGATTTTCTCTCTTGGTTCTGGGCTCAGTAGTGCATGGGGGCTAACCTTAGCAGTGAAGACTGAAGCAAAGAAGTCATTCAGTGACTGTGCCTTTTCTATATGTGTCGTCACCAGGGTACCCACCTCATTTAGCAGTGCACCCATATTTTCCTTAGTTTTCCTTTTGCTGCTGATGTGTTTGAAGAAACCCTTCTTGTTGTCCTTGATATCTCTTGATAAATTTAATTCTAACCAGGACTTGGCCTTTCTCATTGCATCCCTGCATTCTCTGACAATGTTCCTATATTCCACCCAAGTGATCTGTCCCCTCTTGCACACCATGTATGTTTTCTTCTTCTGTTGAAGTGTTCCCAAGAGCTTATTGGAGATTTTTTTTTTTTTTTTTTTTCTTTAACCATATGGATAGGATTGATTTTAAAGATCTTTCAAATTCCTTTCCATTCCCAAAATCAAATTATTAAAATTATATGATCTTTTGGGAAAAAAAAAAAATAATAAAAAAAAAAAATAAAAAACAAAACATTCACCTTTCCTCCACATAGGAAAAAGCTACTCTTAAGGGAAACATCTGAACATATGTGCCAAGATAACAGAGAGAAACTCCAAAAGGATCTGATCATCTCTTTTGCATCAGTGAAGTGGTAGTCAAAGACTTGTTAGGAGACCTCACCCAACCAGTCAACAGCAGTAGGAAATGTTTGTCAGAAGAGGGGAAAAAGAGATAAGCAAACCTTAGCAACTGCTGATTGAGTTTCTTACTTTTTAGGAGAATTTTTTGTTTAGGTACTTATTAAAATACTGTCATTTCATAACCCAGATGCACTTAAAATGTAATGCAATTTTAAAGGCAGAATCACATGCCTAAAGCCATGGTTTAAATTTATTCATTTGTTTTTATCAGCTTAATAGTATGAACATAGAAATCAAAAGCCAAAATTATAGAAACCACACATGCTTTAAATTAAACACTAAATCACTTCTGGTCTCTGCTTGCTTTACACACAGGAAGCTAATGCATTGTCAAGCAGTACAGATCACCCTCAGGATTTCTAAGTTTTCTCAGCATTAACTCATTGTTTGCTTATTTTGTTTCATTTGGGACCATTGATGGGTAGTGGTTCAACTTCACATAACATTCAGGAAGGAATATCCTGTGTGTTCCAGGTCATCAAAATATATTTTTATCAAATGCAGAATCTACTTTTTCCCCTTTTCAATGAAAACTGGGGGGAAAAAGAAAGAAGTGCTTCAGTGTTCAAACTCTTCAGCATCTAATGAGAATTTTAAAATATTGATGGAAAATAGAATCTGAGCTAAGTAGAAATGGGGTGTGGGGAAAGACCATAATATTAAATCAATATCTTCCTAAGACATGAAAATATATTTTAAAATAACAGTCTTCATATTCATTTCCTGGGGGTACATGAAATGCAATAGCTATTTAGAGACATTGTGATGACTCATATTGGATTGGAAAACTACAAATATGGAGGAGAATATGATAAAATCCCGCCGTTCTTACACACTTTTTACTCAGGCAAGTTGCTACTGGCACAAAAGCACAAGCCTGTAAAGGAGCTGTAAGAGTTAGGTTACAAAATCATTCTCTTTTTCCAATGGTAAGTGGCTCCCAGCAGCATACTCTGAATTGTTTTGTCCTGGGGTGCCTAAGTAACACATGCAATGAAGCTGAAACCCCTGAGCTGTCTCTATGTACTGCTTAAAAATCTCATTGGTTTAAAGTATAAACTAAAAACTTAAAACCTTTTAACGTCCTGACTGTTAGGCAGTTATTGCTGATATTCAGGCTGCATACTCTTTTCTTCCTTCCCTCTCTCACAAACCTTTTAATTTTCTTCATATCTGTCAAGAGTGATCAGAATCACAGTTAGTGCAGAGGACTACCTAAACTTAACAACCCAACCTCAAGGAAATAAAAGTTCGTACTTTTCCTATAGATCATCTATTGTGAAGGGAAGATAAATATATCTGGTTTATTTTTCCTGAAATACCAGCCCCTTCCATTTTGATGATGAATGTTATCCACTAAAAGAACACTCTTGTGGAGAACCTCTTAAAATTATATCATATAGGTATGACCTGACAGAAAATCTAAATTTTGGGACAAAATTGTATGAGATAAATAAAAAATAAATAAATAAATATGCATAAATGTATGCATAAACATATTCTATTTATTTATGACTTTACTTATATATAGTGGAAACAGCATTTTCTGAAAACAAACAAACAAAAAACAACTTTTTTTCCTCATCATTAATTCTTTAACAACAATCATTTTTATCATTTTTATGATAGTTGTTAAAGGCATTCCATGTATTATATGTAGAAAGTACATTTAGATGTTCTCATTCATAGAATATAATGGATATCACTATACATTTATTATCATGCTTATATGTGCTTCAAAAAGTATGTGCTTTCTATAAATTAATTAATTCTCTATACTACTAGTATACTAAAATAATTCTCTATACTACTAGTAGTAATACCTAGCTGTCTCCTGTATCCTCAAAATGTATTTTAAAGAATAACAGCTGAAGTGTTTACACTAAATTTAATTAAAGCTTGGCTAAAACTAAAGGTTTACCCATTTTAATTTCATCTTAAGGAGAGTTCATTGGCGTTAATGTCTCTAAAAATCAGTGGCTCTTTATGCTGAGGGTATGAATCTCTGAGAAACAAATTTAGAAAAATGAATACAAAATAGGTTTAAAGTATACTAGGATCCATACCCTTTCTGCAAGTGTTTGAGGTGTCTGCAGGCTGAAGACTGAAAAAAAATATCCTAGAGTAATTATGTAAAGAATGAAATACAGAATCAGTAGTTTAAAGGTGAATGCAAAAATATATATATATAAAATATAATAAAAAGCTGTTTAAAAATATTCTAAAGAATATTTAAAAGGAATACAGACTGGTAGGAATTCCATTTTAAGATTAGGCAGAAATTCTTCAACAGTAAATTTAAGCAAGGCTGAAGAGTTCTACTTTGACAGAGTTTATATCAATAAATTATGCCATGAATTACTTTACCATATAATGAGTTTTGTGGATTTGAAATAAGTGAAGAAATTTAACACAGGAATAAAAAAGGTTAACACCATTTAAAGAAATTAAAATAAATAAATAAATAATAAAAATCAGGTGATATAATCTAAATGAGATATTTAACTAAAAACTGAAATATATTAGGTAGTAGATATCTTATAATCCAAGTATGGGTTTGGTAGCACCATAAATATTTAAGCACTGTGTAAATTTAGTAACTTTCTTTATATAATTACTGACAAATTAACTGCAGTATATAGGATCAACAACAGATGAATATTTCATAACTGATTACAAGCATAAAAAGAATTTACTCCTGGAAGGTTGTTGTGACAGTGTTTTTAATGAATACTTGATATTATTACTACTGCAATTATTTATTTATTTCATTGGAGTTGTACCTGGCATTTGGCAGTGATATAAAAATAGATGATCTCTGAGTTTAAGATCTTATATAAAATGACAATAGGCCAAAGTGAAGAAAGGATAAGAACAGATAAGTTGATAAAGCTCTTGGGAAGTCTGTTTTGCTCTATTTGATATCCTAAAAATAACAATTAATCCTGAGAATAAAAGAGGGAAATGCTTTTCTCCATCTGCATTGTAATTTACCTCTGATTTCTGAGGGGGGAACTGGAAGACTTTTTTGTTGTTGTTCTCATTATCATTTTGTTTAGCATTTTAAGAGATTTAGTCATTGATTTAAATTATGCTATTGGTTTTATGCTGCACAAGCATCCTTAGACTCCCTACTCCCCCAGTTCTCCAGTTTTTTCATCCTTCTCTGTGCTCCACCCATTTTTCTACCATCAGACAACTGAAAACATAGCTTTAAAGAAACATTGAGGTTTTTAAGGAAACTTAGTATTTTGACAGCTGGCATTTTAAGGAAAATATATAATATCAGGAAACGTAAAAATTATGAGAGTTGACAATGCTGCCATCTAGCCTTTCAACTGTAATCAACAGGAACCATCTAATAAAAAGCAGTGAGTCTCTGAATGTCTTTACTAGCTCCCTAATTATCAGCCATCTAAGACTTGTTTCTGCAAAGTCATAGCATCTTTATCATGGACAATATGCTTTGTGACATCATTCTGAAGAGCAAGACTGTATGAGCTAGTTGGTATTTGTTGAGCTAGTGATATCCTATATTCACATATTCACCTGGGTCATTAGTGCAAAACCTCTTATATAAAATATAAAAATTAAAAAGCCAGAAAAATATTCTGTGTGTTATCCTTCAAAAAAGGATTATGATCTCTGGACTACAGAACATACTCTTATGGCTAGCTTCCTCTGTTGTAATGTAAATAGGTAGGACTAGTTGCAGGTTTTGTTTTAAATGTTGTATCTATATATGTGTTTTAAGTGCATATGCAAATCTTTGTATGAGATACGTGTGTATGTATTCTTATATGTATGGACTTTTATTATGCAGACTTTTATTATGTATGTATAATTTTTATTATTTATGCTTGAAATACATTTTTTTCCTGTTCTTGTTTTAAAACTAGCACTTGTCATTGTTTTGTTCTAGCCTGTTTCACAATAATTGATTTTGTGTTCACTTGTTAATTGGTTTAGTTGTTTCTTTATTGAAATTCATGGATTTGATGATGTCCTGAGGAGGGTGTGTTTTCACGGTAGTCACTAATTGCACAGTGTAAGCATTCATAAGCTTGCAACTTCTTCATAAAGCAATCAACACATTTTAATAACTTCCCGAGTCTCTGCTCTGCTCTCTGAATCTACAGTATTTGTGATCCTGCTCTCAGCTGAAAACAGGTGCCATATTTGTACAAGAAGAAACTCTTTGAAATGAACATATATTTTACTTTTAACAGAGTAATTTCTTGGAGACAAATTTCTGTAATTATTATTATTTATTTCTACAACAGAAGCTTTGGGAGTTTCATAATCAGAGATACATTATTTTACAAGCAGAACAAGAGAATAAAAAACCTTCAAAGCACCATGGAGCCTACAGAGTAAGGGTTAGATTGTTCCTAACTGTGTTAGTCACACTATGAGCTTAAAAATAAATAAAATAAAATAAAATAAAATAAAATAAAATAAAATAAAATAAAATAAAATAAAATAAAATAAAATAAAATAAAATATAAAATAAAATAAACATTTCGTGTACAGTAGCATGGCTTTCCAAAGGTAGTGTGTGCTTTCTGATAGGAACCCCTTCTTGGCTATTTCTTGGCAATGTGAGCAGGAGAAATATGGAAATAGAGAGAATAAACAGAGATGTTGTATGTCTCTCCCAGCGACCACCAAACAGGGGCAGAAATCATTAGTGTGTAGAAATACATACTGTCAGTCCTTTAGGAGAGCATCTGACTAGGAGCAATGACACATCCTATTACCCAATACCCAGTCCAAAAGCTTACTGAGGGTCTCAGCAGAGGCTGACCAAAGTCCACTTTGTCTCACAGGCTGAAAAGAGGGAATGAAATGAGACCTGGCCTGCTACTGACGCCTCAAAGCTTTTGAAGTTTTTACAGCTGTGTTGTGAAATAATGCACAAATCAAATCAGTCACAGGTTTCTTAGCTTCAGTTTCCCCTCTTTTCAATTCCTTTAGTTGTCTTCCTTACATCTTTTCGTCACCAAACCAGTGTAGCTGCTTTTTATCCTTCAGTAATCCAGTTAAAAAGAGAAAATTTAGGCTATATTCTCTACGTATTACTGCCTGTAGCATTCCCAAATCCTTGCCCTGCACTAGTGGGTTTTGATATTGTTCCCTGTTGCTCTCTTTGTCTAAATAAAATCAGACTGAGCTACACAGCTATATATTCCCAGCTTCTCTCAGCAGCTTTCTTGGTAATAAATTCACAAATAACTACCATATACAAAGTTATTGCTCACTTAGTATTATCATAGGTAAATATGTTAATTATAAATAAAAAATTATAAATATTTAAATTGTGAGTATGAAAGAGTACCACTTAGGAAACCTGGCTCAGGCTCTCACTTTAGCATAACCAGACATTCCATTGAATGATTAGCACTTCTCTGTATTCATTCTACTACCACTGGCCTGAAGAAATCTGCCTTCCTCCATAGACATCAGGAAAAAAAGGTGAAATGAATAGCTTAAAGCTCAAATTTGGCATGGTTGACAACATGCTCAGCTGAAAAAAAAAAAAAAAAAAAAAAAAAAAGAGAGAGACAGAGAGAGAGAGAACTATAAAATGGAGTTACATACTTGCTGAAAAAAAATCCATTCCATTGCTTCTAACTCTCTTTTTAATTCCCATATATCTATCCTATACTTAAAGATCTTTTTTTCTTTTCTTTTCTTTTGTTCCTGTAATCCAGATAATTCAGACATGCATTGCTAACATATATTTTTTACCTTATCAGCGATTTTATGTAGCTATGTATCATGTATCTGTCCAGATGCCTGAGAAGGAAGACAGACAAACTATCAAACTAATTGGGAACAGAATAACCCATGTTCACTTAATACATTCACTAGATATGAAAGTTAACTAACTCTCTGGATAATTTCCTAGCAAGATATCTGTGGGGATATGTTCTGTTGTTATTGTTGTTGTTGCTGTTGTTAAGACTCTAATTATTGTGTAAGAATGTTTTTACCAGTTTCAATAATCTCATACTTTCTATAGAGATACACAAGAATATTTTGTACCTGTCAGCTTTGTAGGCAGACGAATCACATTCCCATTGCTGTGATTCTCCAATCTATTCTTTACACTTCATTCTCCACCATCCCTTTGTCTGACAATCCCTGAATCACATGTTTAAATCCCACCTCAAAATACCTTCTGAGAAGTGAATATCATTGCTTGCCCACCAAGGGAAGGGAAGGGAAGGGAAAGGAAGGGAAGGGAAGGGAAGGGAAGGGAAGGGAAGGGAAGGGAAGGGAAGGGAAGGGAAGGGAAGGGAAGGGAAGGGAAGGGAAGGGAAGGGAAGGGAAGGGAAGGGAAGGGAAGGGAAGGGAAGGGAAGGGAAGGGAAGGGAAGGGAAGGGAAGGGAGGGGAGGGGAGGGGAGGGGAGGGGAGGGGAGGGGAGGGGAGGGGAGGGGAGGGGAGGGGAGGGGAGGGGAGGGGAGGGGAGGGGAGGGGAGGGGAGGGGAGGGGAGGGGAGGGGAGGGGAGGGGAGGGGAGGGGAGGGGAGGGGAGGGGAGGGGAGGGGAGGGGAGGGGAGGGGAGGGGAGGGGAGGTGCAAAAGGAGCAGAAAAACAAAAACATGATATAATACTTTTCAATAACCTGTTTAGAGAAGCAGAGAGTTCCATATGAATGAATTATGACATTTTCTAGTTCCCAGCTTCTTACTTTCTGCTTTTTCATGGAACAGGAACTTTTATTAAGTAGTGCATCATATTTCTTAGAGGAGAGACTGTTTCTTGTACTGTCTTCTCACAAATTTAGAATTGTGCAACAGACATTATTTACCCGTAACAGGAGCACTTGGCAGATTCTGAAAGGTGGCTTCCACAAATGTACACCTAATTATTAATTTAGGAATTATAAAGAAAGATAAAGGTGTCATGTGACAAAACACAGAGTGTTTAAATGGGATCTGTAAACTGTCAAATTTCTAAGTGCGATTTCACACATCGTGAGTGGAACATGAAATGCATTTAAGTTATTTGGGAAAACGGCCATTGACTAACACATTTTATTTCAAACACTATGTTAAGAAATTCTACTGGACCAATACAAATGTTATTGTGCAAAGTCAATATTACAATCTTCATTTGACTGTGATCAAGTGTAATCCTATAATATGTCTGCTGGGGATATGGTAAAGGCTGAGGTTCTTAATGCCTTCTTTACATCTGTCTTCACAAGGGGGACCAGTTATCCTAGGGGTACTCATCCTCATCTGGAAGTCTGGTATGGGGAGCAGAAGAAACCCTCCACAGTTCTGGCGGAAACAGAGACCTGCTGCTCCACCTGGGCTATTGAGAGTATGGTAGCAAACTATTTTCTTGGTCTCCAGTAAAATATTTTAATCAGTTTCTGATGATAGGGTGTGGAAATAGGTGCATAAAAAAAAGGTTTGAGCGTGATTTATTTTTTAATTTCTATTTTAATTTAAATCATTCCATATCCCCACCAACTCCCCCCAGACAGCTAAAGATCAATGAGCCAAGGACTCCACAGACCATTGACAAGTGCCCGTCATTCTTCAGAACTTCAGAACAAGCAGGGTGATTAATCCATTTAAAATTACTGCACAGGAAATATCAGAGGTGGCAGATGCTTTCCTCAATTGTGATTTACATTGAGAAGAAAATTAAAATTATCTCCATAACAATTAACTTACTGCTCCACTAAATCCAGTGTCATCTCTGGCTTTTTTGTCTTGTGGAGAATGTAACTATAAATGTTTCTAGCTTTCATGACATGAAGAGGTGATGGGCTTGGAGTTTTGTTTTGTTTTTCCCTTGTTGTTTTATTTCTTTATTTTTTTAATCATTAATGACATTCATTTGCTTGTTTTGGGTTATGATTTTTGGGGTGTGGAACCTCTAGGGATTACTGCTTTAGAAGCTGATTAATCTATAGTCATTAAAACACTTCACAGGCACTGCAGCAAAGCTGTCAGTATCTCTTCATTATCTCTAAGATAGGGAGCTCTATATAAGTACATCTAAACCTCAGCTGTAACATCTTCCTCAGGGCATATTAACAAGTGCAGGTTTTTACAGCATTTCAGGACTAATTTCCTGCTTATTCAGATACTTTTTCATAACAGGGAATTTACATAGCTACAGACATCTGTCTTAATAACACTTAGCATGTTAATATGGGTCTTGAGGACATCAGGTGATTGAAACTATAGCTAGTCAATTCTCCCCATCATTTTGAAATGATCAAAAGTGAATCCTTCATGGCTTTGGAAGATTTACTGAGTTGATTCATTTTTATTCTGTAAATTATATTCATTTTCTCCCCTTAAAATTATGGGCTGTGTATAAAACCTATAAGGTGTGTAGTGACAGTTCAAGGAGGAAGACCGATTACATTAAACACTACAACTACATGATAGTGAAACATGTGATCTTCCTCCTCCAACCCTATAAATCCCACAAAGCCACTCATTAATGGAACTCATTAGCATGATCAAAATAGGAAATATATAGGGAAAAACATGTCTTCCCTGACCTTTTCCACATGGTCTCATAATCTGTCCAACCTTTGTAAGATATAAATCAAATGATTTCTAAACATTACCAATACGTATTTTTCACAAACCATCATTATATTGTTAAGCCAGTGGATTCTCAAACCTTTCCTAGAGTAGGCTGCAAATCAGTGAAGACAATCCCATCATGGATTATCTGCAGTCCCACTACAAGTTTCTGAGTTGAAACTGTCTGTGCTAAATTGAAATGTCAATATCCTTGACCTGTTTGTGCTCTTTTCTAGAAATCTCCTTCTAGCCACTATTGGAAACAAGATACCGAATTAGGAAGCTTAGAACTGAACTAGTTAATACAACCTTATGCTGATGGACAAGTACAGAAGACAAATCCTGACACAGCTGCAGATTAACTCTTGTGCATAACTGATATAAGTAGCCATAGTTGACACTTTTATAATCTCTCTATATACACACGTATTAAAGATATTTTAGTTACAATGACAATGTCCTGCTCCCCACCAGATAGACTCTTCTTCCACTGTGCAAGTATGGGAAAGCAATTTAATGAACATTAACTGAAAGTATGACAAATGCTTTGTGAGCACTGATTTTGATAGAGGGCATTTCAGAGGTATTGGGATGACCATTGAAAGCCCTTTTTAACCCTGCTACCAGGCAACCCAAAAAATGCTATCACTCCTGTGGGCTGCTGGCTTTTTCTTCGCTGGACAACCAATCCTTTGGGTCAGAGATATGATGACACAGACAAACTTAGTGAACCTAGTGTTTGTTTGTTTGCTTGCTTCTTCAAGAGGAATTCAAAGGATTTTTTTTTTTTTTTTGCAAACTATATACACATTTTTTGGAATGATTTTTAATTTCTGAAACACTAAATATTTAAAAACTTTCTTAAACACATATTGTATCACTGCAGCTATTCTAGTTTATGTGAAATTGAAAAGGATATGGAATTTTTCTTCTAAAGTGATGTATCAAGACCACGGAAAATGTGCTGTCTAGTGCTTGCAGAGCTTGCCAGATAAGGCAAAATGTAGGTAGGCAGCAAATCTACAGTGAGACAGAAAACAAGGACAAAAACCATTATAAGATTACAAAGGTTATTTATTATGGTATTTTTGAACCTGATGGTTCAACCTTATTGTAAACTTCTAGAAAGTGGTATCAGCAGTCCCCACTGGCCTTTTACCTAGCCATTATCAGTTGGCCATTTCCAAATCATGTGGGTCTCAAGGCAGGAACTGAAAGATGAGAGGTTAATGGCTTTATGCATTAATTCAAGAAGTTCACTCTATTTGAAAAAGTGCTAAGACTCCTGTGGCAAAAAGTGTCAAGTGAATAGTTTGGGCTACTATCACTGATGAAGTGAAAATGTCAAAGAGCAACTCATTAGAGTCAGAGAACAAATAGGTAGGGAAACTCAGAACTTTGTAAAGAATGACAGGTAAGAGCAACTAGATGAACTAGATGTGATGGGAAAAAAAAAAAAAAAAAAAGTCAGTGAAATGGTGTAAGGAGGAGTGATGAAGTGAAAAGACGACTTTGCTCATATCAAACAGCAGAGACTGTACGCCATCAATCTGTTAATGTTAGTGTAATTAATTAATTTTGATTCTGAAACAGTATTCAAATATGTTTTTGTACATTTACATTTGAAAAACGTAGAAATATTGGCTGGAAGGGCTTTTAATGATAATATTGGCACCCCACACTCCCACTTGAATCAAGACTAGGTCAGGTCAAATGCTGTTTTGTCTGGTATAGTCCTGGAAGGATCTTTGTGGGTAACCTGTTCCTCTGCTTACTTTACAATGAAGTTCCTTCCACATTTTATAAATATTTTTTTCCTAATGTCAGTCTGAAGATCCCAAGCCATGACTTGTTCCTATTTACTCTTTTTTATCATTTGCCACTAAGAAAATGCTCGCCTTGCCTCGCCTCGCCCCGCCCCGCCCCGCCCCGCCCCGCCCCGCCCCGCCTCGCCTCGCCTCCCCTCCCCTTCCCCTTCCCCTTCCCCTTCCCCTTCCCCTTCCCCTTCCCCTTCCCCTTCCCCTTCCCCTTCCCCTTCCCCTTCCCCTTCCCCTTCCCCTTCCCCTTCCCCTTCCCCTTCCCCTTCCCCTTCCCCTTCCCCTTCCCCTTCCCCTTCCCCTTCCCCTTCCCCTTCCCCTTCCCCTTCCCCACTTTCTCTTTTCTTTTTTTTTCTTTTCTTCTTTTTCTTTCTATAGCTACACTTCTTTGCAACCCTGCCAAATTTTATTGAAACAGTTCTATGATTATCATGTACTGTGTTCAGTTTTGGATCCCTCACTATAAGAAAGAAGTTGAGGCCCTGGAGTGTGTCCAGAGAAGGGCAACAATACTGGTGAGGGGTCTGAAACACAAGACTTATGAGGAATGTCTGAGGGAGCTGGGACTACTTAGTCTGGAGAAGAGGAGGCCCAGGGGAGACCTCATTGCACTCTACAACTTCCGGATTGTGATGTCAGCCTCTTTTCTCAGATAACTAATGATAAGACTCAAGGAAATGACCACAAGTTGTGCCTGGGGAGATTTAGATTAGATATCAGGAAAATTTTTTTCTCTCGAAGAGTTTTCAGGCACTGGAATGGCTTATCCAGGGAGGTGATGGAATCACTGTCCCTTGTAGTGTTCAAGAAGTGCATGGACAAGGTGCTACGAGATATGATTAAGTAGCTTAGTGGATAATATTGGTGATAGGAGGACGGTTGGACTAGATGATCTTGTAGGTCCTTTCCAATCCTGTGTTTTGATGATTCTATGATTCTATTGATTAACAGAAAACTTACCATGAAATACAGAGTTCAACTCCATAGTTGAAACAACTCAGTATCTGTGAAATATAGAGTTCAACTTAATAGACAATTATACAGATTCTTACTTTCCTGAAAAGGAATGTTTTTGTTAAAGATCTAAAGTTTGCATTATTTAGCTAAAACACAGCGTATTTCCTTTCATTTTGACAGTTAGTTATGTGCTTTAAACCAAAGCTTACCTCTCTGTGAATCATTTAAAATCAGGGATGTTTAATATTGTACCTTTCAGTGGTGATCCTAGTATAAGCAGTCTTTTCAGGACCCATGTCATGCCATACTATGTGCTCCCATATATATTCACATACCATATGAATAGGTATGGTATAAGAGATTGAGTGATAAGACTATGCTTCTTTTATGTAGCAACATAGTGGAACATGGACTGTTTGATCATTTTGTGCTTTTGTTGTGATCAAGCCAAGTGCCTTGTACCTGAGCCTAATACAGTATCTTCCAGTCTAGACATATTGCAGCTGAAGACCTAAAACATTTAATTTTAACTGAAGATCTTCTGGTCAACCATTAAAGTTTCTTTTTTATATGCTTCAGTCCAGTAATACAGAAAATTTACGCTCTTATAAACAAGGATAAATGCTTTTGTATATCCTTGATTTTTAGAGCATCATCATTCATCAATTCATAAATCATAAGAAACTGTACATTTGCTGAACTGTGCCTTTACACAGTTAAAAGACAAGCTAAAGACAATCTCCAAAAGAGTGTAGGCACCAGTTTAGGCTGGATAGGGAATGCAGAATGCTAGGGCAGCAGTTCAAAACCAACAAACCAACAATAACAACAACAAACACCTTTACCTGCTTGGAAGTTCTAATCAAGAAATCTATGTCAATAAACTTATACCATGCAAGACTACTGATAGGACAGACTTCATTTACTGAGGCTGAGCAGTCCATCTTCTGCCTCTAGCGGGGCAGAATTTTTGCTTGCCCTCTTTGTTTTCCTATGGTTCCTGCATACATATCTGGACAGTAGCAAAGCTCTAATAAAGGAATAGTTTCTACCTTTCCTAGTCTATAACTTGATGGTTGTAGTAATTTCTTAGAAATGCAAAAGTGTATTAATTATACTGGGTTGATAAAATGAATGCTTCTCTATTTTCTTGGGCAAATGTTCTAACCTTTTTGTTATTACACAGAAGGGAGAAAACACCACTGTCCTTTCAATTAAGAGTATTGTGTATTCTAGTAAAAACCATGTTCCTCAAGGAATAGTTTCTAAGAGTGAAAAAAAACATAGGGTTACTACAGTAAGAGCTGCACTAAGGACAAACACAATTCAAAAAAGTGCTCAGCATGTTGGTGCTGCCAGTCTCAATCATGGCAACTGAAATCTGAAATGTGGCATCCAAAATTTGGTGGATAATTTGGAATAAACTGTTTTACAGCAAGTCAGTCCTGTTCTAATCTGATATCAAGAGAATATATTAATGAATTATTACTTGATGGATAGAAACTAAAGGTATAAGATATCCATAAGCATCCTTAAGCACGTTGTTGATTTGTTCTAATATTTGAAATTCAAAAGCTCTTACCTTAAATTATACATTTAGACTAATGTTATTTAAGGGCCAAGGGAGTTTCTTTGTTTATAATAAACCATACCAACTATTTCAGAGATGTTGCATTGAATGCTATAAATGCACATAAGGAACATTAGGCTTTATGCCATATAATAAAATTCTGTATAAAACATTGTGAGAAGTTACCAGAAAAGACTAGTGCGTACTGCAAACCAATCACTTCCCATTTAGATTTTTTTTTTAAATAAATCTGTCTTTGAATTATATTCTTATGAAAACACTTTAGAATCTGAAAGTATTATAACACTTCTTAAGTTAGTTTGAAGCATTCCAAAATAAGGGCCTTTATTCTCAACTGCACTAAGGACACATTCTATTCTTCTGGCATCAGTTACAGTTACAGACATTTTAAAGCACCTTTGCACTTGTGAAGAGGTATAAAAAAGGCAAAATGTAAATGAGAATTCAGTCATAATCTTTTGGGATGAATCATTTATAAATGGGAATAATTGACAAAAACATATATTTTCCTTCTGTTCTTAACTTAGGGCCAGCTCCTTCCATTCATTTTACTTAGTTGAATACATATTTCCATGTAAGTATGCCTTCCAAATTAAGATTTTTATGTAATCATTTTCAAAAGAGATAAGGAGCAATTTCCATTTTGCTATTTAATTTTATCAGTATTCTGTGAGAAAATTGGTGGCTCTTTTTTCAGGGAGCATTTCTCTTTGAAATCATAAAGAAAAAGAAAAAAAAAAAAAAGAGCTCCTATCCAGTTAAAACAATGAGGTTTGCCTAAAGGTTTTCAAGGAGTTTGGAGGTCCTCCAGTAAGTCTCAGGAATTCTCAAAGCCTTCCTAGAGCACCACTTGGGTAGGAATATCCAGTATTCTCCCTACTGCCTGCACTGAACTTAATGAAATAATTTTCACTGATTTTAAGGACAGAGAAATGTTAAGTTTTGTCACATAAGCTCCTGTTTAGGAGCCTACTTTTCCTCAGGTCTCTTTACAGTCAATGCAGGAAGACAGACATTCCCATAAGGTGACATGCATTAAATGAGTTTATTTTGGAATTGCTTTTATGTCTCCATTGGCTACTTGAAAACCTTACATACACGGAAACCATCACTTCCTATGTTATCTGATCTTTATTCTCAACATCATAGCCAAACTTCTGTAATTACTCATCTAAGTATAGCCAAGGGACAAAGTCAGTTGTCCTGAAAGTACATTACATAATGTAACAATTAAAAAATAGTGAGATATATATATTAACCAGTAGTTATATGAACACTCATATTACTATGGCCAAAGACTGAATAAAATTGAAAACCAGTATGTTAGAGTGAAATACTATTTACATTATACCATAAAATCATTTTTTTTTTTTTTCCTCTTCAAAGATGATGATAAAGTGATGAATATGTAATTGCAATGGGTATGCTGGCTGTGCAATGAAAAAGACTGGAAATCGCTTAATCAAGCAGTCCCTGTCAGAAAGTTTGCTACAGTAGGGACAGACATGGAAAGAGGAAAAATTATTCTCATGGGAAAAATAAGTTTTGACAGGTAAGTCCTTGGGTAAAGTCTTAGTGACATTAATCATCACAATACTCTTTCTCTCTTCTAAACATTTGCATTAACATGAAGGTCTGGTAGAAATGAACAGACCAACAAACAGAAACAAAAGCAAAGCCATACAGATTAGTTAGATTGGGTAGATGGGTCAGAAATATATTTTCTCTCTCAAATGGATTATCAGATAACATAAATAAATAAATAAATAAAAATGTTAATCAGTTTCCTTAGTCATCATTTTGTTATACTTCTTTTAGCAGAATACAAGGATGAAAAACATTTTGTTTGCATAATTTTCTGTCTGAGGCAATCTGGTTATCATAGAACTGGCTTTGGTAAATCAAATAAAGTTAATTGCTGGAAACTAACTCAGCATGGTATATCTTTTCAAGTAAATAAAATGGCCTATCTTTAGCAAGAGAAAAAATAGAATAAGTGAAAATTCGTGTTATACCACCTCTGAAGTTAGTATTGGTTGACTCTATATTTATTAAAATAAAGAGAATGCACAGACAATAATTTATCACATCTGTAAATATCATCTTTTCTTGTATTCTTTTACATCTTCAGTACAAACCTTTGTAAAGATGTAATTGGGTGGAATTTTCCTCCAAAGCCAATACACAGAACCTCTGCATGCACATCAATTCAAAAAATACTAATAAGCAATTCAAAAAATACTTTGTTACCATGCACACAGTTCAGCAGAAAGCCACCAAGGTGGACAGGGACTGGAGTACTTGCTCTGTGAAAAGAGACCGAGGGACTGGGTTTTTTAATCTTGGAGACAAGTTGGATTTGGGTGCTCTAATAGTAGTGCTCAGCAGTACCTGCGGGAAGAAGATAGCGACAGGCTCTTCACAGTGGTGTTTGGTTGGAGGATGAGGGAAAAATAAAAGCTAATAAATTGTTAGAAGAGAGTTTATAACTCTGATATGTATAACAGTCTCTCATGTGTTATAAATCAAAGTTAACAAGATGTTAAAAACTAACTGTAGAACAATGAACAGTAAAATCACCCATATTCATATAGCATATAGCATATTTTGATGGAAGATGGTGTCACCAACTGAATAAAATGTTATCTACAAACCTTCCTCTGTATAAACTTATAATCTTGTATGGTTATAACCATTTCCATTCATGTCTACTACAACAGTAGACAGATTTAGAAGTTTGCTTTCTGGTCTGCAACTATAATTTAGCCTGAAATCTGCTATCTGTACCACATGAAGAATTTTGCAATGCCCTGTTGCAATACAAACATTCAGTTGTGCTTACTAAAACTGAAAAAAAACAAACAAACAAACAAACAAAAAAAAACACAACTAAACTAAACTAAACTAAACTAAAATAAAATAAAATATCTAAAGTAAACTTGGCTCAGCCAATTCTCCAAACCACTCAAGGGTGAACAGCTACACATAACAGAAGGATAGTTCTAATTTTTTATTTTTTTTGGGGGAGGGGGGATTTTTTTTTATGATTGTAATTATTTTTGTTTCTGTTTAAGTCACAAACCACATATACAAAGACTAATCTCATAAACAATTAATTCATTTGGAACTCATACAGCTCTAGCAAAAAAATGTAATACCATCTTGCAATGACCAACTAAACCCAAATATTTGGGTTTAGCAAATAACCCAGCAAACTTTATTTGTACTTTTTTCATCTAATGCTTAGATGTTTTATACATAGATAGCTATTAAACAGAAATTTCTTTTTATATTCTTATATTTCCATAATGAATCATTTGATGCGTCATTTTCCACTGTATATTCTCATTTGCCTGAAATAGAAGGCAGAAATTCTACTCTTTTATTGATGTTTGTTGTTTGGCTAGGCCAATGAAGAAATCTTTCATGTATAATTCTGATGGCCAATTTCAACAAAACTAAACTTTGTTGAACTTCAGAATCATTCAATATTTAAATATGGTTCACAGTTTGCCATATAGGTAGTGAGATTATGAAAAGGTAACCATGAATTAAATAGACCAAAATTAGCGTATCTATTCCTCACTTTTCACAGCTTCTCCTCTGCATTATTCAATAGTGTGCTAATTCCATAGACAATCTCTTCAAGCAGACTGAAATAGTTGCTATATTTAAAACAGGAAAACAATATCTCTCTTCTCTCAACTGTAAGAATCCTTATTATAAAAACACCAAAGTCCCAAACAGAAGGGATTCCTAATGTCAAAATTCAATTCCAATGCCAAAATTTAGAGCTAACAGTGTTTTAAAGTTGTACACTGAATCACAGTTGCAATGGGGAAGATTTCTTTTCGGAAATGAAGATTAATTGAATTTGGAAAAATTCCTGGCTTTACAAACTGTTGGGGAAAAAAAATAAAATAAAAATAAAATAAAAAGGCATTCAACAAAAAAATGCAAAATTATCCAAGATTTATAATTTATTTCTTTTGTTTGTAACATACGTATTATATTCAGACACATAATGATGCCTTGCAGTTGAAAACCTCTCTTGTCATTTTTTCAATGTCTTGCATAAGTAATCTGAAGTTTTCTTACTCAAGAATGAAGTGCTATTCCAAAATAACTATCTTTTGAATATCCACTGAAATTAACGGAGATTTCCTTGTTTTTCAGATCAAGCTGACTGTGGTGTTACAAACAGATCAGATCATTCACAATTTTTGTTGTATGCTTGTGTAACTGTTGGATTTCTTTGGAGTCATTTTTTCTTATTGCAGGAAGTACCTTTTTTGTTGTTTGTTTATTTTAATAAAAATGCTCTTGCCATAAGCATCTTCATAAGGGCGATTAAAGGGTCAATGAATTTATTAGTTTCAAAATAAATATTGTAAAGGTTCTAATTCCAGTCCTTGAGTTTCTGTTCTTTTCCACACAGCTAAAATTTAAATTAATTAAAATGAAAGATAATACTGTGGAAATACTTTAACTACAGTGGAGACAAAAGACACAACCATGACACAAAGTGCAGTTACTCTAACGTAATGGAAAGTCTTCCTGTTGTCCCCCTGTTTTACTGTAAAAGAATTCAGAAAGCTGTGGAAAATGCTATGAAGACTATTAAAATCCTTATTCATTCAATGGCATTACTATATATAAAGGCTATTTCATCTGAAAACCTGATAGCAGCTGACACTACCAGTTACTCAGGTGTTGAAAGTGACATACGTTTGATGACATTAGAGGGAATGATAACAGAAGCTTAGATTGTGACATTGTATAATCATTAAATATAGACCTAATCTGGCTGCGAATTAACCCTGGAATATTATGTTGTGGGCAGCCTAGGGAAAAAAAAAAATACAAAAAACTTGTAAAGTTGTTGACTGAAAAATAGAGGTGGAGGCAAATGTACAGGGTATAAAAATTTAGGTCAATAACAGTAAAGACACAGTTGACCAGTTTGTATTGTCATTTAAAACCCTTGCCTGTGATGTCTCAACCAACAAATGCTGAAAGAGAAAGCTGCTGAAGTCTGTTGCAGAACTATTATTATCTGTTCACTTTATTTCCATTGCCAATTATCCTTAATTATTGGAAACTTTTTTCAATCTACAATTGTTGCTGAAATGTTTGTATGCTCATTAAATTGAAGCTCTACCTCAAGACATGGATTTTGATAAGCTACTTAATGTCATATACCTGCATTTTCAAGAACTCCATCCTCCATTAACTTCAGGTCCATCTTTGCACATTTCTTAAAATATTTTTTTGCATTTATTTATTTTTACAGGATAAAGGGAAAGAAGGCCAGGTTTCCTTGCTGAAAGATGACATAATTAGTATAAAAAGAAGTGATCAGAAATTGCTAGCAGCTAGGGATTAAATATGGATAAATGTTGCTTCTTGAGGGCTAGCTGATGCTTGGGACCTTTGGAAAGGCAGAAGGAGATTTATCACGAATCTTCCTGTTAATAGATTCCTGGCTCATTGCAACCTACTGTATAGCCTGTCACCCACACTGGGTGCTGTGTAAGGGGGGAGATCTCGAATCCTGTTTGTGTGAGCTGAAAAGAAAATGAAGACACAGCTATCTTTGTGTCATATACAGAGAGCACAATCTTGCCTGATGCTTGTGTGGACTTCATAGTGGAGGAGTTAAATATCCCAGGCATATATACATACCCCCAAATATGGGGTGAATACCTCATGCCACATGCATACCCCCCAAAATATTAGGGAATGTCTGGATAAAACAAAAACATACAAATGCACACACACACACAAACACAAATAAAACAAACCAAAACCAAAACCAAACACACCTAAAATATGATAAGAACTCAAAAAAAAAAAAAAAAGTCTTTTTCTGTACTGTTTGCTCTGGCCTTCCTTTCATGTCTTCTGGCATCACCCACAGCTTGTATCTCCTCTGATGACAGAACATTTTACTATAAAATCTAATTAAAATGAAAGTAAATAACTGACAAGATGCAACAGTATTTGAGTATACAGCTCTTTCTTTCCTCATTCACAATCAATCTTTTGTTTGCCTTTTTTTTTAATTGTTATTTCATAATTATGAGATCTGATTTAACTTGTTTAAAATCACCTCTCTGCCTTCATACACATCATAAACATGCACATCATAAAAGCAAACAAAAATATTGAGGTGACAATTCCAATTTCTATTGGAATTGGAGTTGGGACTGTGATGCTAGTTCATACTTCCTTGTTCAGAAAAATTCATAAAAGACATAGTTTTAGAGTGCAATCTTATCTTTAAGGTTTATTTTTTAAGGTAGCCTTCCTGTACCAGACATATCTGTCACACTGTCTCACAGCATTATATAAGAACAAGAAGTACATATTTTTAAATGAGACAGGGAAAATAACTGCCTATATAGTTTACTGCTGTTAACTTTTAATCTGTATTGAAAGTTCCATTTGTAAAATTGAGTTAAGAGTTTATTTCATTGTACCTCCATTCTGTGTGATTCAGTGACATGTATATATGTAAATGCCTTGAGATTTTATATATAAAAACAAACTCCCTCAAAGTGTTATTTTTGTTTGTTTATTTGTTTGTCTGTGGTGGATAAAACTCAGTTATCATTCTAGTTCCCAAATCCCAGGGAAATCCCCTTTAGGAATCAGGAGGATGAGACATGAGGAAAAGACAACATTAATAAGTCAAAGAGTCTTAATGAGAACTGTGAGTATCTCCTTTATAACCCTTGAGTCATCAGATAGAGTAGCTACACCATTCCTATAGAGAGAACTTACAGAAATACCTTATTGACTCTGCCTATCATCACACCCACATTTCCCATCAACTGAGTATGTTCCTGCTGTTTCTGAGTACTCACTCTACAGCTTTTCTAGGGACAAGGCTTCTATTCCAGATCAAATAAAATTCATTTTCTCATGAATAAATATTACATATACATGTTTTGATATAAAATCCATGTTTATGCATCTCCTCACATCTTTGCTGACAGCAGAGTCAGAACAACTTTAATAAAACTGATTCTCACAGTGTTTTCCACCTGATCTGAAACACAAAGTACTAGCAAATGTGAGGTATCTGGGCATACAGTGCTCAAAAGAATGCCAGCTTGGTTTTGCAGAACCATGGGATCTGGAAAAAGTTCAGAGAACCATTTAACTTTTGGAGCTTTATCCAGAACAAAGTAAACTGCCTGGTCATTTAGCTCTGCACAACACTAATCATCACTTGTAGAAAAATATCTGGAATCAAAAGCTGGATGACAATTTTGTCGATAATATGCGAGGCAGAGTGCAATCCAGTTTGCTCTTTAACAGTTATATTGGCTGTGCTGAACTGACAGTAATAACAACTTGTTTTTGTCAGTAAACTAAGCAGATATGATTAGGAAAACACATGGGGTAAATTTTTATAGCGATTCATAGGGTTTTAGCCATGATTTTGTCATTAAAGTCAATGGCAACTGGGCAGCTGAAACCCCAGGTAACTCTGACAATTTATACCACAGGGAGAAACCAAGTAAAGTAATAAAATGTTATTTTTTTTTTTTCCTTTGAAACTTAGTAATCATGAAAGTTACTAGAATGACAGCCTTGCAAAACAGAAATTCTTTGCAGTATTTATCCACATGACAGGTACAGAATAAGTAGCAGCAATATAGATTTCTTTCTCCTACTGTACAAATGTGTTGCATATTTTTTCAATGGCACTCATTATCACCATCACAATCTGGGGCACTATTTGTCAAATGTGAGCTCAGTCTTCTTTCCTACTCATTATCAGTACTCATTCCTATATCCAGATCCCCTGGCAATGAGCGGGGTTTCTTTCTGCTTTTGCACACAGTCATGTGAGTCTGTTATACAACTGTTACGCAAACTATTGATCTGTTATCACATGAATAGCCTCACTGAAGTCACCTGCAGACATCAGCTGTTTATTTTCATGGTCTGAATATGTTTCCTTCTTATGAGGTGTTAGACATTTCCTGCACTAAATAACCTAGGATGCAAAGTACTAATGAAATTACTTTTATATGTGCTGTTGATAAAGCGAGGCTTTTTTTTTTTTTTTAGGCTATTCCTTTTCCTACCCTTCCTCATCCAGTTGCTCTGTTTCTTTCCCCCTAAGTAGTCAGATCAACAAAACAAAAAAAAAATTAAAGTTGCTAAATTTGGCTTTAGGAAAAAAAATATATTT
The DNA here is from genome assembly GCF_963932015.1 of Anas acuta. Lineage (NCBI taxonomy): Eukaryota > Metazoa > Chordata > Aves > Anseriformes > Anatidae > Anas > Anas acuta. The sequence goes on along the minus strand of NC_088980.1, from coordinate 115,062,047 downwards.
GGGACATTGAATTTATGAATCTACAATTCTATCAATTATGAATTTCCTTTATTTTGACATACGATCCACCAAAACCATCTCCTATGTCTGCTTGCCTGTCTGAAAGGATCTTTACTTTACATTAGTGGAGGCGTGCTCCTCTAAACAGAAAGGGGAGTTTTAATCTTTCAGTAACCAAGCTGTAAAACAAGGAGAAAGTGCACCTGATTCGGACCAAACAAACAAGCAAACAAACAAAAACAAAAACAGAGTTGTAGTTATCTGAGTTGCAAATGTTGTGCTGATTTTCAAGAAGGGTCAGAAAGAAGACCCTAGCAATTACAGGCCTGTCAGTCTCACGTCAGTGCCTGGTAAAATCATGGAGAAGATGGTTCTCGAACTTATTGAGGCGCACCTGGGGGACAAAACAGTCATTGGTCCCAGCCAGCATGGGTTTGTGAAGGGTAGGTCCTGCCTAACTAACCTGATTTCCTTTTATGATAAGATCACCCGTATGGTGGACCAAGGGAAACCAGCTGATGTGATTTTTTTGGACTTCAGCAAGGCTTTTGACACGGTTTCCCATAGGATCCTACTGGACAAACTGTCCACCATACAGCTAAATAAAAACATCATACGATGGGTGAGCAATTGGCTAACGGGCAGGGCCCAAAGGGTTATGGCAAATGGGGCTGCGTCAGGCTGGCGGGCAGTCACCAGTGGGGTCCCTCAAGGCTCCATTTTAGGGCCGGTACTTTTCAATATTTTTATAAACGATCTGGATGTAGGAATAGAAGGTATTTTGAGCAAGTTTGCTGATGACACCAAACTTGGAGGAGTTGTGGACTCGAATGAGGGTGGAAAGGCCTTGCAGAGGGATCTGGATAGGTTGGAGAGCTAGGCGATCACGAACCACATGAAGTTCAATAAGAGCAAGTGCCGGGTCCTGCACCTGGGACGGGGAAACCCTGGCTGCACGTACAGACTGGGCGATGAGACGCTGGAGAGCAGCCTAGAAGAGAGGGATCTGGGGGTTGTGGTAGACAGCAAGTTGAATATGAGCCAGCAGTGTGCCCTGGCAGCCAGGAGGGCCAACCGTGTCCTGGGGTGCATCAAGCACGGCATCGCTAGTAGGTCAAGGGAGGTGATTGTCCCGCTCTACTCTGCGCTGGTGAGGCCTCACCTCGAGTACTGTGTGCAGTTCTGGGCACCACAGTATAAAAAGGACATGAAACTGTTGGAGAGTGTCCAGAGGAGGGCTACGAAGATGGTGAAAGGCCTGGAGGGGAAGACGTACGAGGAACGGCTGAGGGCACCGGGCCTGTTCAGCCTGGAGAAGAGGAGGCTGAGGGGAGACCTCATCGCAGTCTACAACTTCCTCGTAAGGGGGTGTCGAGAGGCAGGAGACCTTTTCTCCATTAACACCAGTGACAGGACCCGCGGGAATGGGGTTAAGCTGAGGCAGGGGAAATTTAGGCTTGACACCAGGAGGGGGTTCTTCACAGAGAGGGTGGTTGCACACTGGAACAGGCTCCCCAGGGAAGTGGTCACTGCACCGAGCCTGTCTGAATTGAAGAAGAGATTGGACTGTGCACTTAGTCACATGGTCTGAACTTTTGGGTAGACCTGTGCAGTGTCAAGAGTTGGACTTGATGATCCCTAAGGGTCCCTTCCAACTCAGGATATTCTATGATTCTATGATTCTATGATTATTCAGGCTCTTGAGACTAGATGATCTTTATAGTTCCTTCTCACCCAAGCCATTCTATGATTCATGTCTTTCTTATGCTAGGGGGTCCAGAGATGAACACTGTACTTGTATTGGATTTACATGGCTCCAGCTTGCTACAAAAGGGACCTGCAACTGTCCAGAGCAGAGCCAGTGAGTGAGGCTGGTTGAGCCTCTGGGAGAACAGATAGAAGAAAGGGAAAAAAGCAAACACAGAAACAAACAAAACAAAACAAAGCAAACCAAAAAACCCTGCTGGGCAACAGCAGCTGGGAGAGAGAGGAATGAGAACCAGCCCTGCAGACCCCAAGGTCAGTGCAGAAGGAGGGCAGGAGGTGCTCCAGGCATGCAGCAGCAGTTCCCCTGCGGCCTGTGGAGAGGCCCCTGGTGGAGCAGGTGGATGTGGCCTGGAGGAGATATGGCCTGAGAGCCCACACAGGAGCAGGCTCCAGGCCAGAACTGCAGCCCATGGAGAGGAGCCCACGCAAGTGCAGGGGGTCTGGGGGGGAGCTGCCACCCACCTGTGGGGGACCTGTGCTGGAGCAGTTTGCTCCTGGGGGATAGATCCTGTGGTATGGAGCTGTGTGGGAGCAGTTCTCAGAGAGCTACTGCCTGTGGGCAGCCCCCAAAAGATATGTTCAGGAAGGACGGCATCCCATGGGAGGGACCCCACGTGGAACAGGGGCAGAGAGGGACCATGAAGGAGCAGCAGAGACTAGGTGTTATGGACTGACCGTAGCTCCCATTCCCCATTCCCCAGAGCCACTCAGGGAGAGGAGGTGGAAGAGATTGGGGGTGGAGGTGGGAAGATGTTTTTATTTTGCTTGTAGTTTCTCACTGTTCTTGTCTGCTGGAGATAGAAAATAAATTACATTAATCTTCCTATGCTGAGTCTGTTTTGCCCATGACAATAATTGGTGAATGATCTCCTTGTCCTTGAGCCCTTTCCATCATATTTTACCGCCTTTTCCTTTTGAGGATGGGGAGTGAGAGAGCATGTGTTCAGCTCATGAGAGCAAAGTAGAGAGGGAGAATCACCTCACTCAACCTGCTAGCTGCACTTCTTTTTATGTAGCCCAATTCAACGAGTGTTTTGAAGCAAATATCAGCAAGTTATTAAACTTGCTGTGAATGTTTCTACAAGAAAATCATTCCTTATTCAGGAACTGCAACAGACGAAACTTTAGTGTGAGCAATACATTCAACAAGGTCAAAACATTATCGTTTAACTAATTCATCAGGGAGAAGTGTCAAGCAACCTCATGGAGCGACACATGCTGGGAGCTACCCAGCTGGAAAGCAGCTTGGGAGAAAATAACCTGGAAGTCTAGTGAAGTGCCACAAAGCTAAGGGACTAAAGCATCTCTCATATGAGAAGAAGCTGAAAGAGCTAGGACTGTTCAGTCTATGGAAGTGAAGGCTATGAGGGGGATCTCATCAGTGTGTGCAAATACCTGAGGAGAGGTTTCAAAGAAGATGGAGCCAGGCTCTTTTGATCAGTGCCTACTAATAGAACAAGAGGCTTCCTGGAAGTGGTGCTGGGTAAATGCCTCTGAGTGGCCTTGGTTGAGCAGAGAGAGCTTTAGATGGCCTCCAGAGGTCCCTTTCCAACCTCAACCATTCTGTGATTCCATGATTTCAAAGAAAGCTACTTGGAAGAGGTTGCAATTCATAGGACCAATGCTTGTTATTGATGGGAGCAGAAGGATCCAGAATAAAGAATCAGGGATAAAGAAAACTAGCTTGTAGAACCTTCATTCAATGACAGTTAAATCATGTTGTGATTTTTAAGTTATCTTTCAGTGTCTGTAACATAGCTATTATGTCTACAAAGGAATTTTTTATTTTTATTTGTTACTTCTGTTTACTTCTTTTACATCTATTGTTGATGTTGATCTTAAAATATTTTTTGCCATTTGATGGAAAAGGTAACCTAACCCATGAATTCCCTTATCTACAATTAAACACAGTTGTCAACTATCTGTATCTGTGTAGATAGCATATGTATCTATATATGTAGATAATGGCATGATTACTTTGCCATATGGGTTGCTTCCAAGGCTTCCCATTTCTCATTAACTTTGTATGTTCCATGCATCACAGGAATACTTTTCTTAAGGATATAAATCAAGGGTTTCATCCAGCAGTCCTCACGAAGTTAAGATTTGGATCATCTGAATTAAAGATATATAGAAGTTATTATACAGATCTACAGCTAAGTCATGCTTTTAATAGTTGTTTATGAAGTATCTACATTTTTCCATTGAGCTGTGGAGAAATGCAGGAAATACAGGAAATAAAACACCCAGCTATGCTACTTAAAGCATCCTAGAACAGGTAGAACTCTAGAAACACAGAAGTCTATGTCCAGTCTAAAACTGCAGTTCTTTCAAATTGTGCTAAAGACAGCTCATATATTTATACATATATATATATATATTTGAGATTTACCAGAGTCATATTCTGACACTGTTTCCTGAAAGTATCTTCTGTGATTTTTGACACCTACTTATGCAATAAGATAATGCATAGAGGCCATATAGGTGGCAGAGACATTTTATGAGAGATTTCATTTTTGTACCACAGGCAAGTGAAGGTGGTATAGAACAGTATTTGTGTAATGTGAAACTATAGAAAATGAGTTATTAATAACCTTAATTCATTTGGGGATGAAGAGGGAGTCAAGAACTACTCAAAGGTTCCTGGCGTTACCATGCTGCTACTAAACCATATTGACACCAAATAACTTATACGGCAGGTTAGTCTCTGAAAGAAATGTTTTTTCACACAGACCTCCCAAGCTAGTCTGCTGCATCATCTTTTGGACATCCTGAAAAAAATGTTTGGGAATGCAGGACACTGCAAGAATACTGAGTTTCAGTCTCAAAGGTTATTATGTCCATTGAGAAAGCATGCTCTGGCACTAACATGTACAGTCACACCTTTGACTGAGGTTTGTTATTGTGTTTAAATTCAGGTAGTCTAATGCTACTTCCTTCTCATGACACTACAGGAAAGTAGTGCTCTTTGCCCTCTGTGTTCTTGATAACCTCACCACCTTGGAAACACTTGTTAAGCATATTTTGGTATTTCCTATGCCTAAGTCATCGACAGATCACTAGTTCAGTGAGAAAAAACTATCTTCTTGAGGAACCACACAGATCACAGACTGACATGCTCTCAAGTTAAACATCATCTTTATAAAAAATATATGTTAATAATGTTTTTTACTGCATACAAGCACACAGCTATCATTAATTTATGTATACGGTTCATCACTGGCTGAGATTAGTAATAAAAGTAAAACAAATATGGAATAAGTGGAACAAGAATGGATTTCATGTAGTTGATCTTGTCCCTGTCTCTGCAAAATGATGGCAGAGAAATGAATTTGTCTCATTAAACAAAAATTGGAAAGTAATTCATGTGATTTAGTGTTTGCTGTTTTGCATTCTTTCTGTAGTTTAAGTCAAAATATTGGCATTCTAAATGATCTGGATTTTTCTAGCTAGTTTAAAAATCACTTTAAAGATCACTTTAAAGATCACCATATACACAACAGTGGAGTTTAAATATAAATATATGAATTTTACTATTTATTTATTAATAAAATATTTATAAAATATAAAAAGTATACATATATTTATTTATGTATTTATTTATGTTATATGTATTGAGATATATAAAATATTATTAATATATATGCATATATATATGTATGAATTTTATTTTTTTTATTTTATTTTCTCTCCATCCCAACCCACCCATAGAAACAGATAGCAATCAGCACATTCAACAATGAGATTCATTTTCTCCCTCAGTCTTCTGGAGCATGTATTGATTGATCTACAAGGAATACTGCAAAGTCTACCTATCTTCTGAGGCTTTTCCTCAGGTGGGACAGTATAAAAAAAGAGTGTATGGATACACAGAATATGGAATAATTGCTGTGCAGATGGGCTTGATGAATAGGACAGAATAAGTGTTTCCAGTAAATACTGTATTCCAAAAATCATTCTTTTTTTTATATATATATCAGAAAAATGAAAATAAAAATGAATGATATACATAATTTATTTATTTTTATTTATTAATAAGCATAGATTGCTAAATTGAAGGTTTTATAACACATTTTATCAGATAAAAGCATTGTAAATGGAAACTGAGGTCCAAGTATGACCCTTGGCTTTTCGGATGAGTTTTAAATATAAACATATTTAGAACAAGAATTTATGGCTGAGAAGACAAGTTGTCTGGCTGTCAACTGAGAAGGCACAGACAATTGCACAGACAATTGCAATTGGCAAAGAATAATCTCAAACATAAAACATCTACAGAAGAGTAGAAAAACTTTTGGAGGGCTTCTGTGTTTTGCTAGTTTTTTGTTTTTTTTTTTTTTTTTTGTTAAAGAGAGTGTTTGCAAAAATTTTTTAATGTTTTTTATAACTTGACTACCAGTGTAAAGAATAGAGACTGCCTGAAGAACTCAGATTGGTCTACTTTATCCATATCAATCAGTTGCTCCCTTGAGCATAATCACACTTGTGGAAGACAGAAAGATAATGTCTTAATGTACCTAAGATTTCATGCCATCTGAGAATATAGTAAAATGCCTTCCAAATACATAAGAAACAAGCTATCTGCCTAGAAATAAATTGCGGAGGCAAGTTTTTCAAATAATCGGAGAGAGACTTTTTTTTTTTCCTCTTACGTTAAGTCAAGATGCATTAATCACATCACAGAGCTTTGAGGTTATATGATATGACCTTAGCAATCCAAATCAGTACATCTCAATTAAATCACAAAACAGCATGTAGATATTATGTCTCATATTTCCCTTTCCCTGTAACCCAAAGTCAAGCTAAGAATTTTTAGGTAAAGAATAAAGCTATGTACTGCATATACAGTACTAGCCCTTGTTTCTCAGGGCTCCCTGAACAGCAGATCTTGTGCTATATGGCAACGTACCGTTTATGCATGTGTTCCATAGGATGTGTTGAATATAAACTTGTAGTATGAGCTTAGAATTTGTATTATTTCTTCTGATTTTTATACAAATATTTATTTTAGGATATAAATGGTAAACTTCAGAAGAATTCAACACTTTTTCTAGAACCCTAAACTCAACAGTGCTTAATGAGGCTATTTCACCAAGAAAATAAATATTTAGACTGGTTATTCTATTTGCAATTAGATCAGGGCTAGTTTTGATTCAGTCTTTGCTAATTATCACATTAAAATATTATGAAGGAATATTAGAGAATGTTCCACAGCACTTCAATTCTTCCTTTAATTATTTCAGTTTTTCTAATCTTTAATGGTATTGTACAATACAACACAACACCTATAAATAACCCAGCAAGTATCCTTCAGTTCATACAAATATATGTAATATATTCTTTAAACTATTTTCATTTACTTAATGTGTATGAATATTTAACTTAATTCTACAACTTGTATCCTTATCTAGAGTTTGTAAAAAAAATAAACATAACACATTCAACACTGTTGATCAGAACATGTTTTTGTTTGCTTGCTTACTTGCATTCTACAAGGAATATCATGAATAAAGAGATACGTAGAGTACGTCGAAATTTTTTAAGTCTTGCAGAATCACCTAATATGTGGTGGTCCCACACTAGCAAGTGTGAGCATGGTCCAGACTCACACTAACAAAACAACAGGAATGATCCTGTTCCCCTGGGATAGGTGTTGGGGCCCATCCTCTTTTATATCTTTACTGATGATATGGATGAAGGAATTGACTGCACCCTCAGTAAGTTTGCAGACAACACAAAGATGGGGGGAAGTGTCAATCTGCCGGAGGGTAGGAAGGCCTTGCAGAGGGACTTGGACAGGATGGGTCGATGGGCAGAAGCTGATGGGATAAGGTTCAACATTACTAAGTGCCTGCACTTTGGCCTCAACAAGCCCTGAAAGGAAGTTGTAGGGAGCCAGGGGTTGGCCTCTTCTCACAGGTAAGTAGACTAGGGACTAGAGGGAATAGCCTCAAGTTGCACCAGGGGAGGTTTAAGTTGGAAATTAGGAGACATTTCTTCTCAAAAAGAGTAGTCAGGCATTGGAACAAGTTGCCCAGGGAGGTGGTGGTGTCATCATTTCTGGGGGTGTTTAAGGAAATGTTGGACTTGGTTCTTAGGGACATAGTTTAGTGGGTGACATTCGTGGTAGGGGTATGGTTGGATGAGATGATCTTGGAAATCTTTTCCAACCTTAATGATTCTATGAAATATGTATTGTGACATGGTGACTAAAAGAATGATTCTAGGAAGCTCTGTATTCAAGTCCTTGCAAACTAGCAGAATTCTTCTCCAAATAACTAATGCATTATGTATGTTCTTATTTGCACAAAAGTTCCTCAGGGCTTTATGGTGCCCTGAAAATAAGCTACCTGAGTTCACCTATCTGTGTCCTACCACTCCTTGGCCCCTCGTGCCCTCCCTCCATCCAGGATCCTCTTGAAAAATGTAGATATGTGCAAAAAATGATGCTAGGAAAAAAGATCAGCAGAAATGAGTTATTAATGCTATTCCTTGTTACCATTCCTTTTGGATGGAAGGGGAAAAGACAGTGACTGCTGCTAGGGTCATCTTAAGCAGTGGTTGTGGACTATATCCCTCCTTCAAAAGAAGCAAATTTGGCAGTTAACCTGACCTGCATTTTCTCAGCCAAAGTATGTAGCTGAATTGTAGCAGTATTTTTCTTCCATATGCAAGTAGCTCACCTATGATTACAGCCAGGCTTTTATACATGTGTGCACATGAACTATGAATGCTATTTATATTCGAGGTGCACCTGAACATTTGAGATCAGGTGTTTTATTCAGAGGTCTTCTTCCTGTACAGGTATGTATGAAACAAAGGCATAGAATTTCTTCACAGTTAGGAGGGTGTGAAGTCAGGAAGCTTGCATTAATATTGCTATTAATGTAGCAGAGAATAAACTTTAACAGTAAATCCACCTGTTTTATCAACCTAAAACAAACAAACAAAAAACACCACCAACAAAGACAAACAAAAAAACAAACATCCCTTAACCCTACAACTTACTTGCAAAACTGGAAAAGTGAAGATTGATTCTACTAAGCACATGATCACAAGAGTAAAAGATACGTTATGCAGAATGGAGAGGAAAAACATAAATCAGCAATTGAACCTCTTCATGTGACATCAGGAGAAATGAAGAATACTTAGGAGGTAAATGATTGATTAAGACAGTTTCTATTTTGTGTGGAAAAGTGGAGCCTCGAAAAAAAAAAAAAAAAGAATCAAAGGAAAGCATTTGAGATTATTGCAACTCCCTCCTTGTGTTCAGAAGATATAAAATGTATGCACTTTTACTTTCTCATTTTTTTTTCTGAAAATTTGAAGAAAAGAGTTCTGCATGACTGGAAACAAAAAACAAATTAAAATCCTGAACAATATCAAATATAATTAAATATATTAATTTTATAAAACCTGACAAATGTAGAAATTAAATAATGACTCATAAAATTCTACTGAAACTAACACTAAAAATTTAAAAAATCTTCTTATTCACTCAGATGTCAGTCAATGTTGGAAAACATATTCTTTTATATTGGGAATAACAGATTCTTTTCCCTGAATAAATTATAGATGTTATGATTGTTGTTAAATATTACATACTTTAATACAGATGAGACTGAAACTCAGTTTCTTTAGACTCCTACAAACTATTTCCAGGATGCAGGATTTAGTAGTGAAGAATATTTAAGATTAAAATTTTTAAAAAGATAAAAATATGTATTTAATGGTCATTGCATATCCTTTACATCCAAACAAACCACCTTTTGTCTTGGAAAAACAGTATGGGAGGTTATCTTTCCTAAGCCAATGTAAATATACATATTTATAAAAGTGAAACAGAAGATCATTTTGCACTGTGTAAAGCTATCAAAGACATTAAAGAATGTAATAGTTCAATTTGTTGAACTATTGAAGTTCAAGATACAATAATGGTCAAGTTGATTTTCAAAAGATGATACTGAAAATTTATTATCAAAAGACTGCTTTGATGCCATGGATGTTTCAACAGATGGTGGTTTGCACTTCAGCTCTTTCTAGTTGTTGTTTTTTGTTTGTTTGTTTGTTTGTTTGTTTTTTGGAAAGTGTGATGAAATGTCATATGTTTTTGACATTTGTTTTTTGTTAGAGAACTATTTCTCATCTGATGGTGTTTGTCTTTTCAGATGCTTTTAGTGATTTGATGTCAATATGGACTGCAGTTTATATTTTATTTCTTTCACTAATTTGAATTATTTTCCAGGTCATTTTGTGTTTTAATCCTTTCTTCTCCATTGCAATTGTTATCACAAGCATTGCTTGCCATTCCACAATTAAAGCTGTATTGAGATAAGAAGAATATAAGTGTAAGCATGGTGTTACTTTTAACATGAAACTTCTTGGAATCAATCATCATGGTGAGTAACAGAGGAAGCAGTTCATTTCACGACTGGTAGAATACTAACTGGTAAGGAACTTGGCTAGGTATAGTGGGTTGGTCCCAGACAGCAGCCAAGCACCTATAGTTTCTTCCCATCAGGATAGGGGAGAAAACAGGAAGAAAAGGAGAAAGAAAATTCATAGGCCAAAATAAAGACAGGGAGATCACTCATCAGTTACTGTAACAGATAAAGCAGACTCAGTCTGGGGAATTTCAGATAACTTGTTGATAACTAACATAAACATTTAGGTATTGATTCCTGGGAAACAGAAAGATAAACATTTAAACATCTGGAAAAGTATTTTTTCTTCCTCTTTCCCACACTGAGCTTCATTTCACACGCCTCTCCTTCCCTGGTGTTATTGCTGTAGGTTATACTCAGTAACCTCACTGAGAGGTAACTTCACTCAGTGTACCTCACTTATTTATCATGAAGACAGAGACAGTATTTTTTAGTAAACAACAACAACAACAACAAATCTTCTTTTGGAATGGTTATTTTACCACTTAAAAGAAAATGGTAGTCAGATAAGCAAGCTGTTTTCCATCCTGGCTCATCAGTATGATTTCTTATACACGCTACTGACTGATGAGATGGGAAACATTCTCTATTAAGCCCACTGGGAACAAAAATGTAGATGGTAGTTACATAGCAGTGAAATATGACATGAGTCATGAAAAAGGCAGAACTCAAACAAAGATCTTATTATTCTCAGGGTGAGAGGATAAGGGTGAATGAAGAAAGCAAGGAGTGCCTTGGAAATATGGATACTGAAATCACATAGTCATTTTGAATGTGGATTCATTCCTCTGGGGCAGCTGATCATATAAGCATGAACAAAGGACATGAGCAAAACTATGAACAAAGCAGAAGGAAGATAAGCTTGCATTTTTCTTTGGCATCCAATGTACTTTTATCATTACAAGGGGATAACCACATGGTGCTCCATTTCTAGGAAATACTGATCACCTCATTGTAAATTAACAGACAAGCTGTCAGAACTTAATCTCACACACATGGATTCTACATTGGAACACCCGTAGTATTGCATTAATTAATTAAAACCAGAATAAAGTCTTAAATCTGTTCGGTCTTAAAAAATAAAAGAAAAAAATCCAACAAAATAAAAGAAAAACAAAACAAACAAACAAAATATTACCAGATTGAGATGTGCTATTGTCAAGAACAACTTCAGTTTTCCAGAAACAAAGTAACAGAAAAAATATATTATTTGTAGTAGCCCTTTGCTTTGAAAATATATGATAAACACATCACATCAAACACATCAGCTCCAAACTACTGTATTTGATACTTTGCTTTCCTGCTGAGAAGTGGGAAAATTTGATTACTAAGCTTTTAAGAATTATTGCACCAATTCACTTTTCTGTGAAGAACTTGACAACGATGGTTCTTAGAGCATATAGTCAGTATAATTAAACATGAATGTATTTGTTTCCATGGAATGTCTGAAATATATAAAAAAGAAGTTTCTCAGCTAATTAAGAAATCAAGAATGTATTGTTCATGCAGAGCAGAGGACATGGCAAAGAAGAATGCCTATGCATTCTTATTGATGTATATTTACATTTACTTTATAGATGATGGTCTCTTTCCATCTATCTTATTAATCTGACTTTAGCTAGTTTCAAATGAAAAGTTTTAAATTATAGATTGTAATGGTATTTTGGCATGATATAGCACTGTGAATGAATTCACTTTATGGAGCTGTTATGAAGTTAACCCACATACCACACTGACTCTGTGAATATTAAAATTCTGATTAAAAAATGTTGACCCAATTCTTTCTTTCTAGTTCACATTCTACTAGTCTTAAACTAATGTTAATCAACTTAAATGAATGGATTTCAACTGGCATAAGACTGGGATAAGTAGTTAGAACTGGCTCTGATACATACACAAAGGGTGACTTTTCTAGTGTAGTTTGCTCTGGAAAATATAGACAGAGCAAAATTCATATAACATAATGTCAACTTTTTGATTATATATATGCTTACAATATCTTTTTGTATGTGTGTGTATATATATGCACACACTTTCACTCATTGTCTTGTGAATTGATATTAAATATCTGCATTGATACATTACATTGACTGAATGATTGAAACAATTTTATCAGTATTTTATAAGCATTTGTAAATGGCAGATGACTTTCAAAGGAGGAAGAAAAGTATTTCCATGTAGTTTTTGAAAAGAAAATGGAATTCGCTGTTCTTCAAAGAATATTGTTTTTATGAACCCTTCAGGTGTTCATAAATCATTGGCACATTGTAGTCATACTACAAACAGCAAGTTGTCTGTGCAGTTACGGCTTCTATACTGAGCCTCATTGTGAGGCCGCTCAGAGAGGATAAAAATCTCCAGGTGATTCCACAACAGGGCAGCAGGGCTGCCCTTCTGCCCTTCTGTCCTTCTGTTCAGCCTCAGCTACAGCTGCTTACAATATCCATCTGCCCTTGGGGCATATGTCAAAGTTATTCTAGCAATAACCTATGGTTGCATTTTCTGCCCAACATTCCCATTACAATGCCACTTTAAGGGCAGAAGGGATAGGTGGAAATGGTCATTGTCACATTTAAATACAAAACTAATCTTAAGGCCATTTAATATATACAGCATAAATTTGATTGTTCTTTCAAGTGGGAGTCCGTAGAGTATTTGTTTCATTCCCCTTGCAAGATAGACACATAATTTTAAGACTAAAGAAAGACTTGAGAAAAGGACTTGGTAAGTGATGAACATAAATTCAATATCTGGCAGAACTGTATTTACTCCCTTCACTAAAATATTAGAAAGCTTATCACACAAAGAAGAATGCAATAGGATACTTTATTCTATACTAAACCAAAAATTTTCATGGGTCTAATTGCTGAAAGGCTATTGTATAATCACAGACAACTTTCCATTGATGGTTATCATTCTAAATTTGTAAAATGAAAATAAAGGAATTGTCCTCTCAGTATTTGCAAATTTTATTGAAGTATCAGCATAAATATACATGCTTATATTTGTGTGCTCTTCTCTATTTATATATATATTTATGTAAACACTAAAACATATTCATATTTATGAAATAGCAGAAGTATCTTAGGAAGACATGAAAAATGTTTTAAACTATGTGCATATTCTCTTTTTATGTATGTGTTCATGATCTCTCTCTCTACATATAGCATATGTGTGTATATATGTTTGAAATCATGCTTTTACACACCTTAGAAATACAATGAGTACATAACTATAATGTTTTGTTTATTGAGCTTTGGTACTGTGCAGGGTTATATCTAAATACATTTTTCACCAAAAAAAAAAAAAAAAAAAAGTAATTGTGGTTATTTCTAGTTTCCATTGAAGCAGAAATTCATTAAAGTGTATATCTGGGAAACTGGTAGTTCTGTGTAGAATATAATATGACATGGGTTGAAAATTTATATATTTATATATGTCTTTTTCTGGCTTGCATTACTTACAAATTTACTTTTTTTTTTTTTCTTTTAGTTTCTGATCAAAAGCTATAAATTTTACCAAATGGACTTTCATATATGTCTACAAATCACCAGGCAAATTTACCACATCTAAGATTGAAGAGCATTTGAATCTATATCCCCAAAGTCCCTGATCTCCTTTACCTACTGTAACCAAACACTGATATTTTATAAGGTCATATTATTCAGTGATGTCAGTTTCCCTCTGACTGAAAATGTGGGAAGATCCATTTGTTGTTTTTGCATCATGGCTATTTCTTCCTATATACAGAAGTATATAAAGGAGGAATGGATGGGACCTAGGAGACTAGTAGTGCTCGTTAACTCACTAAATCTGTAATTCAAAGACTGTGGAGGGAATATGAGGTGGAGTAAGAAGAAAAACAGATTTAACACCTCTAATTATGCCTCCCTTGATCCTTATTGAAATACTGACTTTACTGTTGGTGATCTTTTTTCCACTGAAGCTAGTATTTTGATACTATGCATTTTAACACCATAATCCCTTGTGGCCATCTTTCTACTTCTGACTGACATTTGTATAGTACACAGTGCAAATTCACAATGCAAATTGCTTGATATGTATTTTGAAACTTGATGTCAAAAGAACAGCCAAGCTATTGATGTGGGTATTCTTATGCTGTGTGACACTTGGAATTCTTTAGAAAGACTCTCAGGAAACCTCCAAATATTTATTTGACAGTCCTTAACTTTGATGCAACTTGTACATTTCATGTCTGTTTGTTTTACAAATGTTATCTTATCCTGAGTTGTTTTTTAAAATGCACATTTAGAGATGTGTGTGAACATCTAGTTATAAAAAGTAGTAGTAGCAGAAATAGAAACAGAAGAGAAAGTTTCACAATTTATTCACAGAAAGTGAGTGTCATTTCTTTTGGGATTTCTAAACAGACATAGAGAAATCCATTATTTTGGGGACAGAAGAATATAGACATAGATATACTGCTAAACTGTGGCTACTTTGCTCTAATGTATAAGATTATGGTTAGTTGTTATGATAAAAAATAGAGCGAGGCATGGTGTCATTGCTTCATTAGTCCTTCAGCAGACCTTACTTTCAGTCTTGATTTATGAGGATTCAGCTCCCTCAGTTTGCTTTGTGATCTTTCCCAAGTTTCAGTTTTCAACTGCGTTGCATGAGGCAGAAGATATTCACAAGGGAACATCTTCAAAAGGCATAAGTGGCAATTCAAATATAGACAATCTAAGTGCCACTGCTCCTTATGTTGAACAGGATTTTTAAAAACGAGAGCTTAAATTTAAGTTCTTAAAACTACATCTCAGCATTTGATTACTTCTGAGGAATGCTTAGTGGGCATTTTTGGCCTTTATTCTTCTCATCAGTATATTTATCAGACCTGTCCTGCATATCAGAGGAAGCAATTTTCAAGAAAAGTACTTGAAGAATCTTAAATAATAATCAACATGATTATTTTCCTTTGGACTGGTCCCAAAGTGCTGAATTAGGAATTACTGTGTAGATATCTTCCCACTTTTTAAAAAGACACAAATATCCACAAATAGACAAAAATTATGCATTTTCCTTTCCCAATCAAACTAAATTTTTTCATTCTTGCACTATTGTATAGTAGTGGAAATTTCCAGGTGCTACTTCCCATCCTATTTATTTTTCAGGTACTTCATCACTTCTCTACAATCTCATGATCTATTAAGACAGGGAAGCCTGATACAAAGGTTTTGTGTAGAGGCTCACAGACTTCAGTGGAGAGAGCCAATGACAATACTTATTAGAATTAAGCTTTGTGCAGCTATTCATGTATGTTGCCATTATTTTGACTCATGAGATCCCTCAGAGGGAATATATGAATATTTCCTTGTTTTTGTTTTGGTTAGAGCAATATCTCACAATACAATTTTTATTTTAAGACAGTGTAATAATGGCAGGCCTTAATATACGAGTGTATTGCATTTACTTTATCTGACCAAATATGTAACTACCTATCACTGAACCCTTTGGTATAGACACATCTCTAACACACTGTTAATGTTAGCAACCTTACATTCTGAATCTCAAGACAATAATTTTCTGTATACTAAGAATTTTATAGAATGCAAATACTTCAGATTTGTTCTTCCCTTGGTACTGTACTGGGTTTATATAGCAAGGGTTTGGTAGCAGGAGGCTGGCTGCAGGGTACGCCTTTGTGAGCAGAGCCCAGCAGCTGCCCTGTGCCAGATAAGAGCCAGCTCCAGCCAGCTCCAAAAGGGACCTGTTGCTGGCCAGAGTGTGAGGCTCATTGGGCCTCTAGGAGAGCAGATAGAAAAAAGGGGAAAACAAACAAACAAACATCGACAACAACAAACCTGCTGTGGCATAGCAGCTGCGAGAGTGAGGAGTGAGGAGCAGCCCTTTAGACCCCCAGGTCTGTGCAGAAGGAGGGCAGGAGGTGCTCCAGGCATGGAGCAGCAGTTCCCCTGTGGAGAGGCCCCTGGTGGAGCAGACTGTCCCCCTGCAGCCCATGGGTCCCACATGGAGCAGATCTCCACGCTGCAGCCTGTGGAGGAGCCCCTGGTGGAGCAGGTGGATGTGGCCTGGAGGAGGCTGTAGCCCATGGAGAGCCCCCACAGCAGCAGGCCCCGGGCCAGAGCTGCAGCCCATGGAGAGGAGCCCACGCAGGAGCAGAGGGTCGCAATGGGGGTGGGGGTGGTGGGGGAGAAGCTTCTGCCTGGCATTTGGACCCCTACTGGGGCAGTTCTTGAAGATTTTCTGCCTGTGGGAAGCCCAGGTGGCATCAGTTCAGGAAGTATGGCATTGCATGATAGGGATCCCATGCTAGAGCAGGAGCAGAGAGTGACTGTGAAAGAGCAGTAAAGGTAAAGTGGTAGGGACTGACCACAGCTCCTATTCCTTGTTCCCCTGTACTGCTTGGGATGGAGGAAGTAGAAGAGGTTGGGGGGTGGGGAAGGTGGCTTTAGTTTGCTTTTAGTTTCTCACTTCTAGTCTGTTAGTGATAGGCAATAAATTATATTAATCTCCCTATGTTGAATCTGTTTTGCCCATGATAATAATTGCTGAGTGATCTCCCTGTCCTTCTCTCAACCCTTGAGCCCTTTCCATCATATTTTCCCTCTCTTTACTTTGAGGAGGGGGAGCGAGGGAGAGGTTGTGGTGGAATTCAGCTGACCAGCAAAGTAGTAGCACCACCAAGGAGAATTCCTTTCTTTCAACCCAATTAAGTTTTTTTTTTTCTTCTTCTTCTTATTTTTTTTCTCTTCTATCAATTACATCTCTTAATTTAAGAGCTGTTAGAAATTATTCTCCACAGAACAACTAATTTCTCTCTCTCTCTATATATATGTAAGACCTAATATCATATTAAAAGAACACATTCCCAAATCCAGATTTTAATTTAATGTCTAATTATGAGACATTGTGACTTTTTACAAAATTATTTATTTAAAGAGAGTATAAGAATAAGGAATTCACTGCAGTGACTACAGTTGACAGCATTACCCTCCAAGCACTAGATACCTACAAATGTATGGGGCTGAAGCCAGGAGACAAAGACCTGATCATATTAATGTCCCATTATTATCATATATCTACTCCTTTATTATCATATATTACTTCATCTTTGTGACCATGTTGAATTCTATGGAATCTGTAATCTGAAAACAAAACAATTTACTCTACAAAAATTTTGCAAGTGAAACTTAATGGCTTGTTTCTTTTTGCTAGAAAGTATTTGAAAAATTCAACACTTCTACAAAATACACATACACTGTCATTTGAGAGTTAGAACTCACATTACTACACCGGGGTTTGCAATCCATTGTAGTGGAGTGTCATGGTTCCGCTCAAGTGGGCAGCTGAGCTCCACCAAAGCCGCTCTCTCACTCCCCCTCCTCAAAGAGGAATGGGGAGAAAATACGATGAAAAGGGCTCAAAGGTTGAGATAAGGACAAGAAGATAATGCAGTAATTGTTGTAACGGGCAAAAACAGACTCGGCATAGGGAGATAGTATGATTTATTGCTTATTACTAACAAGCTAGAGAAGTGAGAAACAAAGGAAAGAAACCAAAAGCACCTTCCCCCCACATCCACCCTCTTCCACCTCCTCCCCCCAAGCGGCGCAGGGGAACGGGGGAATTGGGTTTATGGTCAGTCTACAGCGCTTCTTCTCTGCCGCTCCTTCTCGGTCACTCTCGTCCCCTGTGCTGTGGGGTCCCTCCCACTGGAAGCAGTCCTTGATGAACTGATCCAGCGTGGGCTTCCCACAGGCAGCAGCTCTTCCAGAACTGCTCCAGATATGGGTCTGTACCACAGGGTCCATCCCTCAGGAGAAAACTGCTCCAACCTGGGTCCCCCACGGGCAGCAGCTCCTGCCAGGTCACCTGCTCCTGCGTGGTCTCCTCCACGGGCTGCAGCGTGGAACCCTGCTCTACCGTGGTACTCCATGGGCTGCAGGGGGACATCCTGCTTCACCATGGTCCTCACCACAGGTCGCAGGGGACTTCTGCTCCGGCTCCTGGAGCACCTCTCCCCCTCCTTCTTCACTGACCTTGGCACCTGCAAGGCTGTTCCTCACTCCCTTCACTCTCCCAGCTGCTGTGTGGCACAGCGTTTTTTTCCGTCTTAAATCTGCTCTCACAGAGGCGCAAAACAACATTGCTTATTGGCTCGGCTCTGGTTAACAGTGGGGCCCTTACCAAACATGGGGCAGCTTTTAGATCCTTCTCACAGAAACCACTCCTATGGCCCCCTGCTACCAAAACCTTGCCACGTAAATCCACTACATGGAGGCATGAAAGGGAAGCAACATATTGTCAAGTTGTTTAAAAAGGAGTAAGTTATGCAAAGAGAAATTAAATCCCTCCAAGATCGGTGCTGTTTTGTAAATGTGAAAAATAAATATAAGACAAAAAAAAAAAAAAAAAAAAACACTTTTTAAAACACTTTTTAACACATCTATACTTGTACAGATTATTAATTTCTGGAAGAGACCTAAAAAAATGAACTGGAAACAAACATTAAAACATTAAAATGTTTAAATTGCTGCATAAGGTGTGATTTTATATAAGTTTTGTGTCATCATACCCCATGAAACAAAGCTGGAAAAATTCAGTGAAATTCCAAATCCCTTGTGGATATTAAGGCTTAAATCCTCCTATTTTGGCCTACTGTGTAAAATGTCACAATTAGAAGGTTCCAAAAGAATATATTTTAATTCCCACATATTACCAAAAGTATTGCTAGAAAGCTGCTTTAAGAATGAAAAGAGAGGAAAATATGAACCTCTCCTATTTCAAGAATATCACACACATGCTATATCCATCCAGTGTGTCTCTGATAACTATATCATATAGAATCACAGAATCACAGGATTTCTAGGTTGGAAGAGACCTCAAGATCATCGAGTCCAACCTCTGACCTAACGCTGACAGTCCCCACTAAACCATATCACCATACATATCTAAATATGAAAATTATTTAAGCCTCTATATTGTTTTGCTAGTGACAAATTGATCAGAAGTGGAGGACGATTTAAAACATTCTTAATGTTATTTTTCTATAGCACATTTTTCAAGCTCAGATGTCAAGAACACTTGGAAGATGGATATTTTAAACAGGGCCATTAAGCTTCCTGCTTGATGATCTTGAGAGAAATTAACTATAGGCTGTCTCTGATGCTTATAAGTTATGCTTTCAGGTTTCACTAGATACAGCAGAGTGTGACAGTACTGAAAGCATCTTCAAGAACAATAATTATTTTCTGCATGGACAAATGATCTATCTGCAGTTAAAGGATCTGTTCTATACAGATCCTTTCTATACTAGATCTTTCTATACAGAAAAAGTCAAAATTAGGGAGATCTTAAATATATGATCAGCATCACCATTAGTGCCCACATTAGAGGTGGTTATAACCTATAATGCCTTTAGATAATAGAATGTGCAAAATTTGTATGATTATTGGAGAATAGTTTTTTGGTTTTTTTTTTAGGGGGGTTATTTTAAGATTTTGGTTCTGGTTTGAATCAAGATCTAAAGAAATATATTTTAAAATGCATTTGTCAAACTTATTTTGTCTCTCTTTTATCAAAAAATTGAAAAGATGGGTTGTATAAATGCAGATTTGCATACCAGCAGTAACTAGGGTATGTAGGTAACTAACTAAAACTGCATATCTCTGTTACCTACGTTGAGTTTATTGTTTTGTATATTAGGACGTTACATAGAGTGCTAGTAGGAAAAACGCATATTTAAATTATATAAATTATATTATGTGTATATATATGTGTGTTTACATATAATTATGCATTTACTTGTTCATCATTCCGTTCTATGATCACATTCATCATTTACAGAAATGGTTTCCCTTTTGCATAAAATACAAAAAATAAAATAAAATCCATTCTTAGTTTGTGCAGAACAAACTGAAAGGTCACTTAAAAAGCTGAAAACAAGTATATATAATTAATTAGGAGGTCTTATGAACACTTAATTCATGTTGGAAGCTAAAAACATTCAGAGTCAGCTCTTTCCAGTTCTGAGACAATGTGAATGGATCGGCTGTTGGTGGCCTACTGAATTATGTTGTTCATAAATCTCATGCTGAAATTAGTAGTTTACTGCAGGTCACCCATGTATGCCACTTCCAAGTTGTTACATTAAGCTTCCATCTGAAACAGAATCAAAAAAAAAAAAAAAAAAGTGAGGGGAATAGAGTTTACAAATGAAAAGACCAGATTTTTGGTAGTTTATTGTTTCTTGAAAGTTTGTGGAAAAAGCGATGATCAAAATTCAGAAAATTAGACTTGGAGAAAGACTAACAGTTCTGGTGAAAAGCTCCCGACCACCATCTAGAGCAAATTATTTTATGCTTAGTGGAGAGATCCTGGGGAGATAATTTTCATTGGTTTACATAAGTGACTGTAAAGGCAACTGATTGTTTTAGAGGTCTTGTGAAACCTAGAAACTCCCTATGATTTCTAGGTACAGGCTGTCTGTGCTTAGAATAAGTTAGTGTTAGCATTCTATTAGCACTACCTTTCTGTAGTTAGTTTTCTTATGAAAAATTGTCATTTACTAGCATCAACTGAAATGTCTGATAACTAAAAACAAACTACAGAGAAGAATGTATATGATGCAGCTTACTCCATTTTATACATTACATGGAACAGACTGTCTGTCTCATAATTCCCTACAGAAAGCCTGTAGCAATATGTAATTATATGCAAAATTATTCACAAGCCAATTCTGATAGAGGCCTATGAGATCTCTCATTGGTCCTCAAAGGTGGGTAGGACTGAATAAGATTGGGAAGGGCTTATAGTCAGGTACTATCTAGACTTAGATGTTTCCTCAAACAGCCTGTTCTTGTTCTGAGCCTTCAGGAATGATGATGAGCTCCTCTCAGTGATCAAACTTCTAGTGAGAGGGCAAAGAGGAATTGATTTCTCCCTTTGTCAGGTTATACAGAATTCTTCCTTGCATGCACTCTTGTAAAATACCCACAGGAAAAAAAAAAAAAAAAAAAAAAAAAAAAAAAAAAAAAAAAAGATGAAAAAAAAAAAATCTGTTGTAACAGAAAATAACAGATCTGGAAATAGTACTACATGGAAGTATATGAGGAATTATGTCTCCAGTATAGATGTATGTGAAGTCAGATTCAACTATAATGCAGATAGCATGCCATACAGCTTCACAGACTTCTGTCTTCAAATGGTTGGGAACACTCATATGACATCAACTGACTAATGCGGGAGTAAAAGCTTCCTGGGCTCTCTGCTAAATCCAAGCATATCTTTCACTCAGAAGCAGCAAGGCAGTCCTGTTTGCACTATAGAAACAGGTTTTTTTTTTTACACCAAATGCTGGCTTTTTATTTCTTGTTTTCTTTTTAAAAATTAATAACCATAGGGTACATTATAAATAATGCCCCAAGATCTACAGGAGAAAAACAAGAACAACAAAACAAAAAGAAGGAAAAAAAATAGGAAGGGAAGGGAAGGGAAGGGAAGGGAAGGGAAGGGAAGGGAAGGGAAGGGAAGGGAAGGGAAGGGAAGGGAAGGGAAGGGAAGGGAAGGGAAGGGAAGGGAAGGGAAGGGAAGGGAAGGGAAGGGAACTGGAAAATAACACTATGGTTATAAAATCTTTCTATCCTTCTATCCAAAAGAATCCTATTTCATAGTGCCAAAGGCAGTATTTTCTCATCAGGTGAAGAAGGTGGGGGTGAAAGCTGGCTGTTGTTCTTCTGGTACATATGCACAGAAATTTCTGCTTTGTCTTTTAGCACAGGAAGAAACAGAGGCCATTTTAAAAATGAAGGTAGAGTATGAGTGAAAATAATATACACCAGTTTCCCAAGATTTTATTCATCAAGGACATTTCGCAAGGAGGTGCTTCTAATGTTGCTGAAAATGTAAAGTGGAAAAAAGAAGGAAAAACAGATGGACAACAGGACACCAAGTAAACCATACCTTTTGAAGGAGTTAGATCATCTTGGCTTATTTAGTAGAAACAGAGGCACTTCAAAGATTACAGTTCTCCCTAGCTCTTTTGTGGGGGTTGAAAGTGATGCAGAATCAAAGTCAGGGATTTCCAGGTGTCCAAAATCATCTCCTGTAAGCTCTAGGATTTCCTCAGACATTTTATTTTGAACTGCTGGATCCTGTTTGGTTTGGAAGGCTTGACAAGCTGACGACTCAGGTGCAGTTGGATCTGTGGAAATAATAATTGTAGTCATTAGGGAAATAGTTCATGGAATGGTTGTAGTGGCAAAACTTTGCAAGTGCGATGACAGAAATGTAGAAGAATAAAGAGACAATGCGAATCCAGTACAGTATGATTTAAAACATTAGACAAGCAGTGGCTTTTAAAATGTCTGCCATTGGAAGTAATGGATTTTATTTGCTTTTAAGACCTGTTGCAGAGGACAGGAATCAATAATGCTCCTCTCCATTAAATCAAAACTGTTTCTACTCTGGTATTCCTTTCAGTATTGCACATAATTTTATTACTCCATGCTTTTCTCACAGGCTTCAGTAATTGACTAGCAAAGCTACAGCATTTAGGAAAGTTTTTTGCACTTGGCATCAGGAGACACAGTTACTAAGCTCATTTCATTTGTGACTCTTGAAAGCTTTCAGTCAAGTCATGTCTTTTAAGCATGAAGCTCCAAGGAATTGCACAGATAAAGCTTGAAGAGCACAGAAAAGCTAAGAGATAGAAAAAGCAAGTGGGACTAGAAGGAGATACAAGCAACACAGAAGCAACGGATAGCATAAGCTTCAAAAGAGAAAACATGGAATCTTATGATACACAGAAAAAAATATTAAAAGAAAACAAAAGGTAACATTTTGGTGCTCACCTAACCCTCATAAGGCAGCCTAAAGAGGCAACAAAGAGTTCTTAAAGCTATGTCTGCCTCTGAATTTTAATCCTGTGTGAAAGCTGTAGATTGAGATGAATAATAAGATTGTCAGCTCAGGACCAAGACTCTCTCATCAATCAGCTTAATAAATAAAGAAAGAAAGAAAGACAGCAACAAAACCAAACCAAAACAATAAAGCAATATTAACAATCCCATGTTTATCATTGATTCAGTTAAATATGTAATTAGCTATTTTCTTTAATGTTTCAGGCAGCTTCACTTGTCTGATTGTGTCTGTTTTGCTGTCAGACACTCGGCTCTCTTTAATGCATAGCATCCCCAGGACACCTATCCTTTACCCAGAGTATACCCAGGACACCTGTCCTTTGGAACATTTATCCTTTACAGAGTATCTTCCTTCCTGTAGCAGAAAATGAAACTTGCTCCTTTCTGCATGCTGCCATAATATGTTCTGATCAGTTGAATTCACATGTCATTTTCATTTTCTGCAGTAGCAGGGCACACAGCTGGTGCTGGGAAACCGGTTTCCCATTACTGTTCTCTGATGGGAGCTTGTTGGTGACACTGCACGCTCTTCAACAGAGCCACTGAATTATAATACACATGTGTATCCCAATTCTTTTTCCAGTGCCATCAATGACAAAACACTCATGGACTGTACAGAAACCTATGTAAAACAATTTGACAGTATCAGGACCTTGCCTTTTTATTTTTTATTTGTTTCTCTTTCTTAATAACCTATATCATGCAAAAGAAAAATAATAGCCAAAAACTGGACAAGAGGTATTAGAAGGAAGTAGTAAAAGGCTTCCTATCGGATAAGAATGGCTAAGTAAAGTTTTGGATGAGGTTATGGTCAAGGGCTAGGACCATTAGGGCTGCCATGATATAGTTCTTCAAATGTGCTTGGAGCCGGACTGCATCTCTGACATCATGAGTCAAGAGTAACCCCAGAATAAATACACTTTATCAGAGATTTTTCAATTAAAGTAGGAAAAAAATTAAGGGAAAGGAAGAAAAAAAAAAGAAAAAAAAAAAAAGAAAAAAAAAAAAGAGGGAAGGCAAGCAGTGAACTGGAATTAAAGGAACTATTCCTAAGAAATCTCATAAACAGTGGATTAGGATTGATTTCTTCTTCTATTTCCTTTAAATGAATATGAGCTACAAAAATACCCTTTATTTTGCTCTTTACCCTACTTAGCACTATGAAGGACTCTCAAGTGCATGTTACAATTTAGCAGTGTTAAAACGTCTAAAACAATGTGACTATTTCTTAGTTTAAATAGAAGTCCATATCTTAGCACAGATACTCATTCTGCTGCAAGGAGAAATGAGAACCAGTACTGGCAGAAAACAATTAAGATTTTTATCACAGGATGGCCAAGCCTGCACTTTTGAGTATGTCTCAACAGTTTACAGATGCTCTCAATCCAGGTCTTGCTATAAAATATCAGAATGTGATGCTAAGAAGCTATGGGAAATTAAAACAGTATCTAAAAAGGTAACACAAGTAGGTCATTTGCAGAATAAAATACTTAAAAGGGAAGGACAAAAGGTTTCTTATACTTGTATGAAATGAATAGATACTTCAAAGAACATATTAAAGCCTTTTGAAATTACAGGCTACGTCAAGTAAGAGTAGTATTGGTAAAGCAGAAAATTTTATCTCCTTGGAACAAACATGATACAGATTATGTGAGGTGTTGGTGGGGGGATAAAGAAGCTTTTTACTTTTTGTGTAGTACACAAATTATTCTAATTTCCCTGAGGCAGTCTCACTTGAAAATGCCTCATAGTGAAATAGATATTAACATATACATAATCTATTATGTGAAAAACATGTAAAAAGGCAACATGCCAAACACACTGAACTTTTGAACAGAAATCATACTTCATAAAACATAAATTCATGTAATTTTCAGGTAAGTAGAATTTTAAGCACATCGGTGTTAGTATTCATAATGCCTGGTCTGACAGGTAGACAGAAACTGCAGTCAGACAGAGTTTGCTAATAAGTATATGGACTAAGGCTGTGATTACTTTTTAAGGCTGACATTAAGAAACAGCATCATTAAACTAAGAACCATTAGCTGTCAACACACTGTTCAATGGAGCTAAAAAAGAGTGGTTTCACTGTTAGAGATCTGGTGTTAGAATCACTGGGGATTTGGAAAGAAAGAAACGTAAGGCAAGACAGAACATTAATCTGATTGTGGATTGAAAGATCTACCTTCACTTAATGAAAATAATGCCATTATAGCTACAAGAAGAAGAAAATTCACAGAGTGTGATTTTTTTATAGTGTGTGAATATGATAATTTTGCCACAAAAGCACAACTTGTGGGGATATAGGCTGCAACTCCCAAAATATAATTACAAGAAAAAAAGTCAGCAACAGCTTCAGCAATTTGAGACTCCTCAATTCCACAATATGTACAAATGAGAGTAACAGACTTCCTACAGCTTCACAACAGTGCTTGCTGTGGCCTCAGCAAAGATCTTAGAAAGGGATCTTAGAATCACAGAAATATTTGGTTCCGAAGGACTCTCATCCACAGTCATTTCATCACAGGAGTGCAATCAGCTTCATTTGGCAAAATCACCCGTCTCAATCTGCATTGAGAGACCCAAACACTATTTTGCTTCACAAACACCTTTTTTCTCCTTCACATGGTTAGAAATTGCTTTTAAGAGGCAGAATATTCCTCTATGCACAAAATCTTATAACGATTAATTATGACACATTATACTTTTAAATTCAGTTGGTACTAAAAATGGAAGATACTGAAATGCAAAGATCATTCTAATGCAAATAGATTGAATCAAAAATCTTTTTCTAAGAATAAGGCAATTTTCAAGGCAAAAGTTTGGTGTGGTTGTATAGTCCTCAGGGAATGAGAAATGGAAAGCAATTCATGAAGTTCTAAAAAACTCTCATCCATTGTTTCTCCCTTCTTATTTCTTTTTTCTCTTTCTCTTTCTGAATATTCTGTCCTTCTGAAGGAAGTGAGTATGTTCTTTGAACCAGTGAAGCTGGAGGACAAGAGGTGTAGGTCCAAAGCAAGATCTCAAACTTGAAGGAAGATTGAGGGATGGAAAAACATACTTTTGCAAGCTGAATGTCTCTGTGCTGGCACAGGGGATTGAGAGAAAACTTTGTTGGTACACAGAGCACAGCCACATCTGGGTTTTCTAACCAAGGCCTCATAAGTTCTCTAGGCACTCTGGAAAATGATGCTAAATTTGATGCTAAATTTAAATAATTTGATGTTAAATTTAATTTGGTTGAAGCCAGGGTCATGTTTTTTAACAGTAGGCTTAAGACTGCAGAGTGATTGCAGATGACACTTTTTGTTGGTGGAAGATGGTGGGACTGCATGAGTGCATGTATGTATGTAGACATGGTATGTGGCAAATACGTACAAAACATATAGGACATCAAAACATATAATTTGAAAGCCACTCATGTAATACATTACTTTTAAATTTACAGATGTAAAGCTGGCAGAAATTAGTACTCATTGTGTGTTTTAAAACTTAAAAATGCTTTCATCTGCTTTTTGCCTGCACTAAATTTTTTACTCTCCACTATTTAGTTAGCAACTATGTGGGTCAAATTCTACAGAAAATCTATCTATATATTTTGTTTTTAAATTATATGTTGGGGATGTGTGCCTTTTTGACAACTTTGCATTGACAAACAAAAGACATGGAGTACAAGCATCCATGGAGCTATCACAGCCTTTGCCATGAGGAGCAAGGAGAAGCTGCTCCCTCTGATGGGGCTGCATGTTCCTAGAGCTCCCTATACACTTTCCTTACAGCTTTCCTGATCACCTTGAGAGGCAGTGATGAGTGACATTGGCCCACTCTGTCCTCCCCTGTGCTGAAACAGACTGTGTTTTTCAGCCTGACTTTAGCATGGTTCATTGAATTTCAGTAAACATTTTTTTTTTTTTATGAGCCTGACAAACATTGAGAACAGTTTAGAACCATGCTCAAAGAAATTTATTCCCAGTCAGCCAATCGTATGCCAGGGAGTCCCATGTATTTCTCCCATTCACAGGTCCCAAGTCTCCATTTAATTCTATCCCTTGAGGCCGTTGTATCTCAGAAGTATTGAAGTTCTGTAGTGTGGACTATTTTGCAGAGAAAATGATAAAAAATAAGTTTATCAATGTCTTTTATTCTCCTAATGTTCTTTTCAGTTATAAATTGCTCTTTCCTTCTTTCTATGTTGCTGTTATCTAGCCATGTAGCTGATAGTCCAGCAGATAGTCCACTCACATATGTTGTCTACAGCAACAACAACAAAACAAGAATGTCAGAATAGTAGCAAGAGCAAAGCCAAAGAAAGGTTTCTCCATCTCAATCATTTTTGAATATATCCTAAAAAAATATTAAGAGTAGATTTGGAATATTTTCAATACTCACAGGAATATTATTGTCACAACTCCATTGCAGCTCCCTTCAATTCATGAGTTCTATTGCTAGAATTAATACTGCATACAGAATTAATGCTGCATGAGAAAATATAGTGGCTAACCAAGTAGATCAATAGGTATTTTCATTTCCCCATATTTGATCCTTTCTGAAAATGAATTTCAGCAATTTGTCATTTTCAATAACTGATTTTCATCTTTATAATGTGTCAGATAAAATATAACACTGTTACAAATGTGCATGTGAATAAAGTCTGGGTGATTTTCCAAATATCTCTTTGTCACTTAGAAATAATTTTCCATACAAGAAACATATTATCTGTACTTGAATTCAAAACATTGTGGTTTAAACCTGGCTGATAGATAAGTAGTACAACCACTGTCTCACTGCCCCCAGGGGAGATGTGGGAGAAAAGTTGAAGGCAAAAGTGTGATAACGCATGGGTTGAGATAAATGAAGTTTATTAGGTAAAGCAACAGCTGCACTAACAAGCAAAGAAAAACAAGAAAAACATTTGCTACTTTCTATTTGCAGGCAGATCATAGAATCATAGGATGATGGAATCACGGAGTCATAGAATCAATCATAGAATGGTTTGGGCTGGAAGGGACCTTAGAGGATATCAAATTCCAACCCCCCATGCCATGGGCAGGGACACCTTCCATTAGACTAAGTTGCTCAAAGACCCATTCAACCTCTCTGTGATCACCTCCAGGGATGGCGCATCCATTACTCCATAACTTCTCTAGGAAACCTGTTTCATTCAGTGCCTTACCACCCTCTGAGTAAAGAATGTTCTGCTAACATCTAATCTAACTCTCCCCCTGCCCGCCCCTACTTTAGTTTAAATCCATTCCCCCTTGTCCTATCAATATCTGCCCATGTAAATGTCTCCTTCCATCTCTTTTATTATGTCCCCTTTAAGTACTGGAAGGCTTCAAGTACTGAAAGGTCTCCCTGGAGCCTTCTCTTTTCCAGTCTGAACATCCCCAGCTCTCTCAGTCTTTTTTCATAGAAGGGGTGCTCCGGCCCTCTGGTTATTTTCATGATTCTCCTCTGGACCCACTCAAAGAGATCCACATCCTTCTTGCGCTGGAGGCCCCCAGACCTGGATACAGTACTTCAGGTGGGTCCTCAAGAGTGCAGAACAGAGGGGCACAATCACCTACCCCAACCTGCTGACCACTCCTCTGTTGATGTAGCCCAGGATGCAGTTGGCCTTCTGGAATGCAAGCACACGCTGCTGGCTCATGTCAAGCTTTTCCCCCACCAGAACTTCTCTGCAGGGCTGCTTTCAGTGAGTTGTTCTCCCAGTCTGTGCTTATGTCTTGGATTGCCCTGACCCAGGTCAAAAATACTCTAGTCTGTAAAGCAAAGAAGTTAATAATGTGAAAGTTACTAAACCATGTTGGTGGCACAGAGAAAATGGGCCAGCTGAACTGTAGGAAGTCTTTTATCTTTATTGTGAAAATGCAACGAACACCCTGGCTAACTCTTTACGTGTGGGTAGGACGTTTGATCCATATGTTAAATAGAAATGTGTCCTTTGAAATCAGTAAATACTGATTTACACAATAAGACAAAGGCATCATTCTATCAGAAGCAGGTCCAGAAAATTAAATCTAAAATCTTACCAGCATTTCTTTCATGATGTCAGAAATAACCAAGACAGTAACAAAGTAAAGTAAGTCCCTAGCACTTGTGCATTAAGGGGACAAAAATAAAGTTCTTGTGAGGAATAAACTTGACTTTGCAAAGATTAGAAGCTATCAAGAGTGAGGAATGGGAATTGCAATTATCAATTTTAACTGAAGATTCTGCAGTGAAAGCAAAGCTCGAATAAGTTTATGCAGAAGAAAAGGTATCATAGACAAACCAGAATCAAAACCAGATATAAAGACCAGCTTTGTTAACAAAACTTTAGAGGCTATCTTCAATCAGGTGTCATGGATTTAATGTAAGTAACACTTTTGTTATAATGCAGTTTTCTTATTCGAGTATATTAAAAAATAAAATGTTAAAGTTTTACTAAAGATCCATTGCTGGGTTTGGGGGGACAGGGGGATGGGGGGAGAGGGGGAGAAGGGGAATTCTCTAATTTTAGGATGTTATATTCCAGATCATTATCATTTATCAAAAGCATACATTCATCAAAGCATACAAATAAAGTTTCTGCAATGGATTGATCTGTTGTACCAGTACAAAAATCACTAGGTTATTATCATGCATCAACAATACACAGCCAAAGTGAAAATGAATACACAGAAGTTTAGCTGGCAGTAATGAATTCTGCTGTCTTAATTTTGGTGGATCAACCTGAAACAGTTAAGGCTCTTTGGTTATATGTGATATGTGAACACATAAAAGCTCCTACCTTTCTATAGAAGCTAAGGCAGAAAGGGAAAGGTATATACAGGTCTGATATAGCAGAAATGAAGAAGATACAGCTTCCTTTTTTTTTTTTTTTCCTTTTTTTTTTTTTTATTCCCTTCTGAAATATCTGTCCTAATATTTATATATATATATATATATTTAACTTTTTTTTTTTTAATCTAAGAAGGATACTTCATTTATTTATACAGTGCTGCTGCTGACTCGTCTCTTTCTTTCTTTTCTCTTCTCTTCTCTTCTCTTCTCTTCTCTTCTCTTCTCTTCTCTTCTCTTCTCTTCTCTTCTCTTCTCTTCTCTTCTCTTCTCTTCTCTTCTCTTCTCTTCTCTTCTCTTCTCTTCTCTTCTCTTCTCTTCTCTTCTCTTCTCTTCTCTTCTCTTCTCTTCTCTTCTCTTCTCTTCTCTTCTCTTCTCTTCTCTTCTCTTCTCTTCTCTTCTTTTCTTTTCTTTTCTTTTCTTTTCTTTTCTTTTCTTTTCTTTTCTTTTCTTTTCTTTTCTTGGGAATTATGAAATGCCTGTGACAGTTAAAGTGGTCAGAGCCTTAGGGTTGTAACTTACATAAAACATCTATAAAAAATAAGAGAGGCATACTTTGTGTAGTACCACAGAATGAGGTTTTTCCTCTGTAAAGTAAACTATAGTTATATAAGATCTCTGTATCTCATTACTGTGCCCTTTACAATAAACAAGAAAACTGATAAGTGCATGCATGATCATGAGTTTTATATATAGGAGATTTTCTGTGCTCCTATTGAAAAGTAATTTTGTGTTCAGTTGGTCACATATATGTGACATCTATATTCATAATGTCAAAGGTATTTAAAAAAGATAGCATTACAGGCTTTTCTATGCTACTAAAATATATGTATCACATAATGTCTTATTATGCTGCAAAGAAGGTAAAAAACAGATAACATCTAATTTTTATCACATTTTTAGTGAGAAATCAAGTGATTGATTTCAGTAGTGCTTGTTGGATTAATGAATGTCTGGAATTACCTGTAAACCCAGGTGATAATAACTTAGTAATATCAATATCCATGGAGTAAGATTTTACCTTTAAAAGTCAAAATCTGGAAAGTAAAGGGAAAAACAACAACAACAACAATAAAATAATCTGAAATAGAATTACAATGGTGCAGAAATTTTCCTCCCAAAGGCATCTGGTACTGCTCTTAGTTGAATAATATCTTGAAATTGACAAAGCATTGCAGTCATAGGCTTGTCATGGTCCTATACTAGCCTTTCGTGGCTAGATCCTGGAAAATTCTCAGTCTGTTTAAAGTGTCATTAATGGACATCCATTTTTGTACATCCAGACATCAGGGAATAGTGATCCCACAGGACAGAAAATGTATTCCTTCCTCCAGATCACCCCTTAGGGTTTCTCCCCTGTTACAGAGGATCTCGTCTTGAATTTTATATAGAATAGGTAAATGCTGAAATAGGAAGGCTGTATACACCTTGGTTGCTGAGCTTGCACAATTCGGAAAGGTTTAAATCAAAAGGCAACAGAGCAGCAAGAATATGTGTCTAGAATAATGAGAATGGAAATGAAATAATGAATACATATTTTTAAAGAATATATTATTCTGATATGTTGAGGGATTTTTGAAACAGCAAGGAGGCTATGACTTGCTGCAGCTGAGCAAACCAAGCTACCAGGACAACTATGAGAAGTTCCCATGACAGTGTTCCCACATCACCTGACTGAGAAATTTAGAAAAATATTGTTGCCAGCAGCTGGCTTCAAGGATGGGATCTACGTGACTGCTAATCACAAGGGGGTTGCTTTCTTGCAGGTGGGGTTGTTTTCTTGCAGTTTGTCTGAGTGCTTTTGACCAATAATCTTGAATGAGACACTATCCGCCCCTATTAAGTTTGCTATAAAAGTCAGGCTATTTGGGTAATAAATGGAGAGCATGATCTGACCACACTAGTGTCCGTCGTGTTTTTGGCCGTTCTTCCGGCAACACTGATATACCAAAATACTGAAGGATATTAACAAAATCTAATGCAACCTACTAAATTTACCATTTAATACAATTATTTACATAAATCTACCAAATATAAGTGTATTAGCATGTTCGAGGTTAATATGTTTGCAGTGGAAGAAAAAAATTTAGATACAATATTTTACAGAAAATAAAATATCTTTTCAAAAATACAAATTGAATAAAAATTAAAATCTGTATCATTATATTTATTTGAAATACAGAAATTTCAGCATATTGATAAACTAGCATGTTATAAAACAACAATTTCTCATGTGACTGCAAAAGGAGGAGTTAATTACAGTTTAACCCATAGTCATAGAAACAGCTGGGAGAAGTCTTGTATTCACTAGCTCTTGTTCTCGTGGGGGACTTCAACAAGAAACAGTCTAAGAGGTTTCTAGAGTGTGTGGAAAATAGCCTCCTGACATGACTGGTGAATGAGCCAACCAAGATGGTGCTCCCCTTTTGCTTATAAATAAAGAGGGACTTGTGGGTGATGTGAAAGTTGTAGGTGATCTTGGGCACAGAGATCCCAAATTAATAGAGCTTTTGATTCCTGAAAAAGTAGAAAGGGAGTTAGCAGAACTGGACTTCTGGAGGGCAGCCTTTGTCCTGCTAAGGACACTGGTTGATAGAGTCCCATGGGAGACAGTTCTGAAAGACAAAGGAGTCCAGGAAGGCTGGAAAGAAATCCTAAAAGCACAGGAACAGGCCATCCCCGCATGCTGAAAGATGAGCCAGTGCAGAAGAAAAGCAGCCTGGCTGTGGTGTAATTGCCTGAAGTAACTAGGAAAATAAAACTAACATTCACATTTTAAAGAAAATGTACAGCATTGAAGAGGCTTTCAGGGTAGGGCGTAGCTGCATTACCTGAGCGTTCCCTAGGCTTCCAACCTTAGATGCTATCGCGCTGGGGAAACTTGGTGTGCTAGCTCTAAGGAACACCACGGAGCGTGGAGTGGAGTGGAGACACCACGGCTAGGCTCTGTAATCAGGTGGGGCCTCGATTGTTCTTGTGCACAAAGCTGCACTTTTTGCCACCCTAAGCCAAAGACCTGTCATGTTTTGACAAATGCTGTACCCTAGTGTACTTTTTGCTCATTATAATATCATTATAATACCAAAATACACCTCCATCCCAAAAGCTACCCGCCTCCAAGGTGCGACCACCCCTCACAGAGCATGCGTTCTGAATTTCTCAGAGCCTATTAAACAGAGATGGGAGAATTTTTCACCAATCATAACTAAGATATGCTTGACTAGAGCCACTCAAGGCTCCACCTAAAAGATAGAAAATAATATAAATTGGCCTAAGAGAGAGAAGATGTTGGGGAAGATACCATCCCGAGGGAATACAACATCCTTAGGACCCCCTGACTCCTGGGACCAGTTGATGGGCTGAAGCCCTCTTACCCCCCCCCCCAACACACACACACTGGGATGCCTTTGGGTGAGATTTGAACACTTAGTTAATAATCTTTCTAGATTATTTGATCCTTTTAATGCATTAATTTCTAGGCTGTGCACCTGTAACACCTGTGTATTTCAGGCATGCTAGCTTGCTTTTGCAGTCACTATTGCCAGCAATCCAAAGAAGCTGTGCACCTGTTGCTGTAATAAATCACACTTGATTGCATTGTTATAGCTCTCATTAAGCATGACTAGGGTAAGGGTGGTTATACGTTATTGGTGAATCCATGACTGTGATAGTTCAGTGTTCTGAATCCAACCAGACTCCTAACGGTTGATGCATTATTGGTGAATCCTTCTGGACCCCTAACGGTTAATGCATTATTGGTGAATATCCGACTGGATCCCTAACGGTTAATGCGTTATTGGTGAAATCTGTGATTGTGATAGTTCAGTACCCTGAATCTGACCAGGCCCATAACGGTTAATCAGCTACACCCCTTAATATGACACTGGCACAACAGAGAGCTGTGGCTAGATCTCAGGAAGAAAAAGAGGATTTATGACCTTTGGAGGAAGGGATCACAGAATCAAAGAATTGTCTAGGTTGGAAGAGACCTCAAGATCACCTAATCCAACCTCTGACCTAACACTAGCCAGTTCTCCATTAAACCATATCATTAAGCA
Organism: Anas acuta; assembly: GCF_963932015.1. NCBI lineage: Eukaryota > Metazoa > Chordata > Aves > Anseriformes > Anatidae > Anas > Anas acuta. The sequence goes on along the minus strand of NC_088980.1, from coordinate 115,028,051 downwards.
CTACATCTAAACATCTTTTAAAGACCTCCAGAGATGGTGAGTCCACCACTTCCCTGGGCAGCCTGTTCCAATGCCTAACAACCCTTTCGGTAAAGAAGTACTTCCTAATACCCAACCTAAACCTCCCCTGGCGCAACTTTAGCCCATTTCCCCTCATCCTGTCTCCACGTACATGGGAGAATAGACCAACCCCCACCTCACTACAGCCTCCTTTAAGGTACCTGTAAAGAGCAATAAGGTCACCCCTGAGCCTCCTCTTGGGTCAGTCAGGAGGACTACAAAAATGTTGTGAGGCTGTTCAGGGACAAAATTAGAAAGTTGCTCTTCTCCTGTCCACAAGTGCTGTAACCCTGTTGTAGATGGCCATCAGATATGTCAGGCACGAGCTACCCTTAGTGTAGCCATGTTGGCTGTCACCAATCACCTCCTTATTTTCCATGTGCATAGTTTCCAGGAGGATCTGCTCCATGATCATGCCAGGAGCAGAGGTGAGACTGACTGGCCTGTAGTTCTCAGGGTCTTTCTTTTATTCCTTCCCCTTTTTAAACATTTCCCCTCTTTCAGTCAGTGAGAAGGTCACCAAATGACCATGACATCTTAAATATGAAGAGCAGTAGCTTAGCAACTTCATCTACCAGTTTCCTTAGGATCTGTGGATGTATTTCATCAAGCCCCATGGACTTGTGCACCTTTAGGTTCCTTAGATGGTCCTGAACCTGATCTTCTCCTACAGTGGTTGTTCCATCATTCTCTCAGTGCCTGCCTTTGTCTTCTGGGGCTTGGTTTATGTGTCTGGAGCTCTTACCAGTGAAGACTGAGACAAAAACGTCATTGAGTACATCAGCCTTTTCTGTATCTCAGGTAACCAGGTCCCCCATTTCCTTCTGGAGAGGGCCCACAATTTCCCTAGTCTTCCTTTCATCACTGTCATATTTATAGAATCCTTTCTTTTTTTCCCTTGACATCCCTGATTAAATTTAATTCTATCGGGGCTTTAGCTTTCCTAACCTGATCCCTGGGTGCTCGATGTCTCTATATCTCTCCCAGGCTTGCTTCCACCCTCTTCAGGCCTTCTTTTGTTGCCTGAGTTTGGCCAGAAGGTGATCTTTGAAGGCCTCATGGAGATTTTGCCTGACTTCTTTGTTGGGATGCATGGTGGCAGCTCCTGAACTCTTCTTACAAAGACTACCTCTGCAGCCCCCTGTCAACGCCTTGCCCCCTACACAGAGTACACATTTATATATGGGCAGAGAGAAGGAAAAAAACACCACCATTTGTAATGTTAATTCAGCATATGAATCATTTTGTTAATAAGATTTCAAGTACAGGCTAAGGCTATTCCACTAATGAGTTTAATTCAGCTTTTTTTTTTTTTTTTTTACTGTGTTAGCACTATAAAATAATTTCATTCCTGTCAGTCTTGCTCTCATAACTTGTTATTGCACTTGCATTTGCTGTCTTATGAATTGTTCCCATGGCGGTAAAAGTAAGATATTTCATTCACTTTGACTCCATTTTTTTCTATTAAACTTGAATCACTTATTTTTATTGTTGAAGGATGGCAAAATTAAACTGCATTATGAAAATGCAGTAATGTACTCTGTATGTTATTGGTTCATATCTATTTCATTTTTAGTCATTGCTGAATAACAATTGCATAATATCACTTTCCATTACAAGCAGTCTTTATTAACCTTTGGGAACTATTTTTATCCATTCCAGTTCCAAATGTTTGATAGAAACACTTGCATTGGTTTTAATTTTTTTGTAGAAGAGCTGAGTTAGCAGCTATGGACAAAAAAAAATGAACTAAGAGTAATTTTCTGTATTATTTCTAACTCTGTTTTCAGCTTTAATATTTAGTTTTACCACAGAGAAAAATTAAACACTGTGTAATAGTCTGATAGCTTAAGTTTCATTAGAAGCCTAATACTTCTCACACCAGTATTAGTTGAAATTTTACTGTTCATATTGCTGGAAAAGGAGGAAGACACATTTGTGTACACCTTTGAGTTAACATGTAAATAAAATATCCTCGAGTTAAAAAATTTTGCAAATCTCTTTCAGAAACTGCATATATATGACAGTCTAGCTAATACTTAGAAAATGTGTTCCTTGCACAGTGAACTGTGCATCAGTTAAACAATACAAACAAATAAATGAAGTTTCACATCTGTCAACTTCAACAAAAGTTAAAAAAACTATTGTAAATCCTGAAAGGTGTTAAACAGTTGCAGTTTAAGAGATAACAAATGTCAAATAATTTGGCCAAATAAAATGTTTTTTAAAGTCTAACAATTCTGCTTGCCAATTGTCGTGGTTTAACCCGGCTGGCAGCTAAACACCACGCAGCCGTTCGCTCACCCTCCCCCCTCCCTCTCTGGGACGGGGGAGAGAAATGGAAAGTGAAGCCCATGAGTTGAGATAAAGACAGTTTAATAAGACAGGAAAATAATAATAACAAAAATAATAATAACAATAATAATAATAATAATACAATGGTGATAATAGGAAAGTAATAATAATATGTACAAACAAGTGATGCACAATGCAATTGCTCACCACTCGCTGACCGATGCCCAGCCTAACCCCGAGCAGTCCGGCCCCCTTCCCCCAGCTAGCCACCCCTATATATTGTTTAGCATGACGTCAGATGGTATGGAATAGCCCTTTGGCTAGTTTGGGTCACCTGTCCTGGGTCTGTCCCCTTCCAGCTCTTACTGCACCCCCAGCCTGCCCGTTGGCAGGACAGAGCAAAAGGCTGAGATGTCCTTGGCTTAGTATAAGCACTGCTCTGCAACAATTAAAGCATCGGGGTGTTATCAGCACTCTTCTCATCCTAAGCCAAAACACAGCATTCCACCAGCTACTAGGAAGAAAATTAATTCTGTTCTAACTGAAACCAGGACAGGATACAAGCACACACTGCTGGCTCATATCAAACTTTTCATCCACCAGAACACCTGAGTCCTTCTCTGCAGGGCTGCTGTCAGTGAGTTGTTCTCCCAGTCTGTGTTCATGTCTGGGATTGCCCTGACCCAGGTGCTGCATCTTGCACCTGGACTCGTTGAACCTCATTAAGTTCATGTGGGCCCACTTCTCAAGCTTGTCCAGGTCCCTCTAGATGGCATTTTTTCTGTTGTATTGACTGCACTGCTCAGCTTGGTGTCATCTGCAAACTTGCTGAGGGTGCACTCAATCACATTACCTATGTCATTGATAAAGGTATTAAACTGTACTGGTCCCAAGACAGACCTGAGGTGCCGTTCCTGAGGGACACAACTTGTCACCATTTTCCACCTGGAAATAGAGCCATCAAGTCAACTGTCTGGGTGTGGCCTTCAAGCTAATTTCTTCTCCACCAAATGGTCCATCCTTCAAATCCATATCTCTCCAAATTTGGAGACCAGGATGTCATGTGGGACCATGTCAAAGGCCTTACAGAAGCTGAGGTAGATGATGTCAGTTGGTCTTTTAGTTGGTCTTCCCTTGTCAACTGATGCATTCACTCCATCATAGAAGGCCACCAGATTGCACAGGCACGTCTTAGTCTTGGTGAAGCCATTCTGGTTTTATTGGATCACTTCCTTGTCTAACATGTGTCTTGACAGGAGGAGAATATTCCAGGAGGGTATTTTTCATGATCTTCCCAGTCATAGAGGTAAGGCTCACTGGGCTGTTGTTCCCAAGGCACAATCTGCACAAATGATGCAATTCAAAATTAAATGTGTTTATTTTATTTTATTTTATTTTATTTTATTTTATTTTATTTTATTTTATTTTATTTTATTTTATTTTATTTTATTTTATTTTAATTTTTTTTTCTCTATAGGCCAGATTTTTAGTGCTCTGCAGAGTTAATAAAAAGGGTTCAAAAATATGTATCTCATAGTAATATTATTAAGTATTATAGTTTACAGATTATGCTTTTCTTCTTAAACACTAGGCATTGTAAATTTTTCCTGATTCATGAAAAAAAAATTAGAAAAAAATTCATTCACATTTTTTATTTTCAGGTACTATATGAGGTGCATATATATATAACACATACATGTGTTTGTGCTAGGATATAGATATTTATATGTTATGACACAATATTTTTGAACTTCCATAGGAAAATCTGAGTTTCTTAATGAACATGTTAATACATTTAGCATCTTTTAAAAAACAAGTTAAATTGTTGTTTTGTCCATAAGCTCCAGGGATCATGTTTACATGTGAGGAGAACATCAGTGTAATTCGTTTATCTGGGCTATTTAAAATATTTAGGCAGTGATTTCAATTTCAATGGTCCATTGGGAAAACCATAGACACAACAAAGAATGTGGGCAATACCATTCTTTACTTCCTCTGACAAACTGGACAAGGCAACATTAATGGCTCCCCATGTTCTGGAAAGAGTGAGAGAGGGTCTTATGGAGACCCTCTGATATATATCATTTGTAGGGATATATATGAGATCTACCTTCTTCAGCTATGAATCAAACAAAAGGCGGACCCTTTGTCTGGTTGTCTGGGGTATGTAATTGCCTTGATGAAATAATTTAATGAAAAAGGAACAAAGTACCTCACGCAGATAACAGCTAGAACAAACACCATCTCAAAGGACCCAGTCTTTTCAGGGCATTTTATAAACTACAGAAAAGGAAAATATTTCATGCTCTTTCCCAGACTCTTTGTATGTCTGGCTGAAGTTAGTTTACAAATTAGCCTTCCAGTTAAGTTAAACAGGATAAAATACACACTTAGTAAAACCTAATAGCACTCCTGTGGCAGTTCATTCACAAATCTGAAGCACACATATTGGTTGCATTCCTTTGTTAACAATGGAAGGTGGCTTGTGCCAATATTGTAGAAAGAGCACTGTTTAAATTATTTTTAAACAATTTAAAAAAATATTTTTCTCTCAAGAGCAAAGTTGTTTCCCTTCCTGAAAATTTCCTGTTGCACATATACATTTATTTTTATAACAGAGAGAGCATAAAATTCAGAATTTACTCTGTTTTGTGAAAGTATAGTATTTCCCCCAGAGTATTTTTTAAGTAGCTATGGGCTGCTGCATGCCACCTAGAATCAGTACATAAAAAGAGCCAAAAACAGTAGACACAAATATACAATATATGCCTAGTTCTTCTTTTTCCTTGACCCTAGCACTCCTGGAGGCTTTAAAGGGGTCAAATTAAGTTATAAGCAAGCAGGAAGAAGCAAAATAATAATAAAAAGCCTTTCTAATGATTTCATGTCTTCTCTCTGAAAATCTTATTAAAAATATTTTTTTTTCTATATAGAAAATATTGAACTACTGTCATGATGAAAAAAATCATCACTTGGAGCAGTTTAAATAGATATTATTCTGTGATTCAAATTATCAGCTTGAAGATAATCTTCCATTTTGAGAGTGTTTACGCCAAGCAGTGATTGATTAACCAAAGTAGTAGTAAATGGTAGTAAGGGTAGGTATTTTGCTCAATCCCTTCTATCTGACATAATAAGCCATAATAATAACCCTTTAACTATAGTAAAATATTTTGAAAGTTATAATTCATAATGTGATCCTGCTAATCATTGTTTTTGTGGTAGTGTTGAGTTAGCTATTTTCCTTCCTACTAAAACAAAAAAATCAGGTTTCTTATAAAATAGGTCTTATAAAGTAGGTCAAGTGATTTTATTAGAGGTGTTTTTATTTGGTTTTGGTTTTTGTTTGTTTTCTTTTTCTGTACTGGGCATGAAAGTACTGGATATGGTGTGCTTGCAGCCCAGAAGGCCAACTGCTTCCTGGAATACATCAAAAGAGGTACAACCAGTCGAGGGAAGAGATTGTCCCCCTCTACTCTGCCATCATGAGGAGGGTGTACTGCATCCAGGTTTGGGGCCCCCAGCAAAAGAAAGATGTGGACCTTTTTGGGAGAGTCCAGAGGAGGGCTACAAAGATGATCAGAGGGCTGGAGCACCTCTCCTATGAAGAAAGGCTGAGAGCTAGGGATGTTCAGCCTGGAGAACAGAAGGCTCTGAGGAGACCTCACTGTGACCTTTCAATACTTAAAGGGGTCTTATAAAAAAAGATGGAGAAGAACTCTTTACTCAGATACATAATGATAGGACAAGTCTTAAGCTAAAAGAGGATAGATTTACACTAGACATTAGGAGGAAATTCTTCACTGTAAGGGCAGTGAGGCACTGGCACAGGTTGCCCAGTGCTGTGGATGCCCCATCCCTGAAGGTGTTCAAGGCCAGGCTGGGTGGGGCCTTGACCAACCTGATCTAGTGAGTAGCATCCCTATATATGGCAGGGGGATTGGAGTTAGGTGATCTTTAAGGTCCCTTCCAACATGAGCCATTCTATGATATGATTCTATGAAGATGCTCTCAGAGCATCTTGAGAACATCTCCAAAGCTCTTCTTTATGTGAGATGATTTGTCACATCAAAATTAATTTCAGTTCATCACCTTGGCTTGTGTATGCTACACGATTACAGTTTGTGTTTAATGGCTAGGTGAGCTGCATTTGCTACCTGGCCTTGAATTCTGAATATTTTCACTAAGCTGGTACTGCTGAATTTAAAAATAAAGGACAATAACAACGAAAAAAAATATACTGATAACTAAAGAAAGCTGAAGTTAGTTTATTATTGTAACATGTCCCGAAATGAACATTCTTACAGAAAACTCATCTTTTCATTAAAAAAAATAAAATAAAATAATTTGTCTTAATTCACTGAGTGGGAAGCTAAAAGCAATTATCTACAGATTGTTACAGCAGTAGCTGGTACATCTATAGCTACAAGGATATCAGTGTTTCCATTATAAACCCTGTTATTCTAGGTTCTAAACACTGGAAGATTATTGAAACTTGACACAAAAGTTGGAAGATTAGAAACAACCTTTCTGAAAAGAAATCTTGGTATCCAGCTATTTGCGGATTACATAATTGAAGAAGGGTAATAGTTTGCTATTTAAACACATATTGTGCAGGCTGTTCAGTTTAGAAGGAGTATCGAAAATAATACCATTTACCTTAGAATCAAGTCTCCCTATATTATTTAAAACATAATTGAATTATTTTATTTACAGTATATTTATCAGGAGTGTATAAATGTTACACAAGAATTCTAGTAACATTCTAGATGACATCACAGAAGGTTATATTTTATCTTCTGTTACAATAATTGCCTCTTGATTCCTTCTGGTAATGATTCTGGTTCTGTAGTGCATTCAACCAAACTCCATTCAGAAAGATGCGGGGTTCTTGTTGTGCTGACTTATTTTGTCATAAACATATATAAAGACATATTCTTATATCTATGGAGTTATTCTGAGCTTGGGAAAAAAAAAAAAAAAGTCCCAAAACCCATCAATTTCCATGGAAATATATAGTTAACTTTCTAAAAATCTAAAGGAGGGGATAATAAGTCAATTAAAAACTATCTAACACTTTCTACAGATTCATGTGGTTAGGAAGGCTCTTTTTACCCTTATTACCTTATGCTTCTAATGAAAGTATTGGGAGAAAAAAGGCTTGCTATCTGAGGTACAATAAAGAAGACAATAAAAGGAGAAGGTGGCAATTGCAAAAATTGTAGAAATCGTACCAACGAAGCATCAACTCTGCAGCCAATCCCATTGAAATTCCCATATTTCTTGCTTCTCTGTGAAGTAGGGGAGAGACCATAAAGCAAAACAAAACAAAGTAAAACAAAAAAGACCAGAAACATTCAAATGAGCTAAATCCTGCAAACCAGAGACAAGACATGTTAAGACAGTGATATCTTGTAGCTATAATATTCAGTTATGTCCTAAACCAATATTGTGGGTTTTTTTGCATGTCAAAGAGCATGGTTTATGCATTTAATTTTTATTCCTGGATTGTCTAAAAATAAAGCAAATATCAGCAGACAGGTCTTAGTCACATCAAGCACAATATACAGAAAATTTATGAAGGAAAATATAAATTATTTTTTATTATTTGAAATTTCATAGTGTAACTGTTTTTAAAACAAGAACGTGTTATCTAAACAGATTAAATCAGCAACAGTCTATCTGAATAGTCTATCTGAAATGAAAATAAGATGAAAACTGAGAAGAAATTAAATTTGGCACCAATGAGACAGACAAATCCCATATTTCTGAAAGAAACTTCTGGATCATAATGTAAATATTGTCCAAGTTGCTCTGCTAGCAACCACCTTTTTTCTCCTGAATCCTTTTCTGAGGTTTGTGAGACCTTCTTGTCATCATCAGTGCTGAACAAGCCTGTATGTTGAGGGTCTGTAAACATGAGATGTAATACTGATTGATTTTCAGAAGAATCTTATTTTAGAAGCAGGAAGTGCATGCTTACTAAGAACAAGTAAATGCATATTCACGAATTTTGTATGATAATCTTTTTTAGTTGAATTAGACTTGCACAAGATGAAAACAGTGTGACAGATTTGCTAAAAATCAAGAGCAATGCAATATTTCATTCTTATATTTCCAGTGATTTTTTTTTTTTTTTTTTTTTTCTGCTTACATTCAATTTCAACAGACATTTTTGGAACAATTCTGAGAAAACCTAGCTATCTTGCTTGTATTGTCTGTGGCATGTTAAGTCTTGCTGTAGAGGAAAGCAATGTTAGGATGTTGTATTACATCCACTTTTGGTAGCTGTGGTCACTCAGCTCCCTGCAGGCAAAAGTACTCCTTAAAACAGCTGTCTCGTGTGCACAAATTGACCATATCACATTGTTTTGACTATTGAGTTTGGCAGAGACAGCTGATGAAAGTTACAACACATTTTCAGTAAGTACTCATAAATGCATGTTTGGAAGATTCATTTTTACTCCTTTGATTATCTGTCTTTGATAAAAGACTATGTGCTTAAGTGATAGCAGGGAATTTTATTGTGGCAGAAATGCTTTACAATATAGTATTATACTGTTCCATATGATCTCAATTATGTTGTTGTGGCTACATTAGTGGCCGTGGTGGCATCTTACATTGAAAATTTGATGACTGATTGCTGATGCTTTTCTTTTGGCTCTTTAACAGATACTGTGTTGTCAAACAAGTCAAAGAGAAATTACTTCTCTTCAATATAAAACTCTGGCATTCAGGAGTACTGTTTGGAACACTTCTGCAATACTGGGGCTCATCAAGAGGATACATGACTGGTACATATGATTAATCTACTGACTGATTATATGTCTCAAGTGTACTCTTATGCCTTCCAAAATTTCGAGACAATTTCACTGTCCTAAAACTTTATAACAATCACTGCTTGTTTCCAAAATCTGAGAAATTTAGCTATGCTTTTACGAATGCCATTGTGGGCCTACTTTTGAAGATAAAATTGAGATCTGGGGGTAGGTTCTGATTATGACAATGACATCCTAAACTTACATAGGAGTTAAAACAAACAAACAAACAAACAAAACAACAACAACAACAACAACAACAACAACAAACCTGAAGAATAGTGTAATTACTATTATATACACTATATATAAAACACCTCAGTGAAATGTAGAGCAAAAAAGAATTTTACTACTGACCCTAATCAGTCTACTGACCCTAAACCTAGAATTCATAGACAATGTCACCAAGTTGCTACATGTTGTGGTTTAGAAGGTTTGGAATTTGCCATCAAAGAATGATGTGACTGTTGTCTATGACCTGCTGCTCCTTTTACACTTCTCATCCATCCTGTTCAGTTGCGTCTAAGTTGGGAAAATCTTTAGCCTTATGGCAGAAAGTTTAAAGGGACTTTTTCAATATTTATTGAAATATCATCCTCCATGCTGTTGTAAAACTGAAATTATGCACTATACAAAATCACAGCATCACAGAATGGTTGAAGTTTGAAGGGACTTCTGAAGATCATCTAGTCTAACCCCCTTGCCAAGCAGGATCACCTAAAGCACATTTTGCAGGATGGTGTCAAACAATCCATATTAACAATCAAACCATCATACAATCCATATTAACAACTTTGATTGTCAGATCATATTCATGCTTATCCTGTTTGTTGTCGTTGGTTTGTTTTTCTCTCAGAACAAGAGTTCTGGCACACAAATATTCACACATCACACAAAATAAAAAGTCTGGAAAACACTATAAAATCAGATGAACAGATTTTATTCAGAGAAATGTTTACAAATAATCTTTTCATGTTATCTATCCAATCCTTAAAGCAGGAATATACAAAATGAAAAAATGTCAAAGCTCTGTCTCTTCTCTTGTTAAAACACTATTTTAAAACACATTTCAAAAATGTAATTTTATTTTATTGACATAAGCAGAGCAGATGTATTTCTCAGCATTTTAAATTTCCACTGGAATCATAAGCAGTACAATTACATAAATTATCTGACCAAAAACATATATAGTGGTTACAGTTGCATATTCATTGAGAATATTGCAAAGTTTATACATAAATACATGTTCATCATTTGTGTTGTGTTATTAACAAAAGTAGGTTAGTAGGTTTTTTCTTCTCCTTCACTGACCAACACATTATGAACATTATTATTAAAAATGATTATTTTTATTAAAAACATTATTAAAAATATTGCTGTAAAATATGAGATATAGATAACAATAAAATATACTAAATTTCAAAGAAGAAACAGAACATGAAGAAAATAAGCAAAACTGAATGAACTGTATAACATGAATACTAAAATGAACTATTTTAAGAAAGTCTGTAAACAAGCTGTTGTTGTTACTTTGCTTAAGCTTTTTGTGTTGTGCATAATGTTTTATTTTTATTTTATTTTTATTTTTTAACCTAAATTAAATATTAATTTGTTTATTTTTAGTTCAGGTCATATTGTGTTTGCTCAATATGTATGTTTTATGTGTCTCATTTTCTCAGAACTCTGAACATTATCTTTTAAGTCTGTAGGAGATAATTATAATAACTACTTGTTTTCCATGTACTCTACTAGTTATTATAGATGGTGCCACCTTTGTTGATTACATAGCAGATGCAAAACGTAATCATAGGGGAAGGGAAGGGAAGGGAAGGGAAGGGAAGGGAAGGGAAGGGAAGGGAAGGGAAGGGAAGGGAAGGGAAGGGAAGGGAAGGGAAGGGAAGGGAAGGGAAGGGAAGGGAAGGGAAGGGAAGGGAAGGGAAGGGAAGGGAAGGGAAGGGAAGGGAAGGGAAGGGAAGGGAAGGGAAGGGAAGGGAAGGGAAGGGAAGGGAAGGGAAGGGAAGGGAAGGGACAATTTTGGGGCTAGCTAAAAATCCTAAAAATGTAATAATGAAATATATAAAATAATATAAAAATTAGGAAAGGCTTGAAGTTGTTAAATCAGATGACAGAAAAACTGGCAATCGCAAGCCAAGTGACAAGTATAGTCAAAATGTTTTGGAAGCAGACTTGAAAACAGATTTATTTCTGCTGTATAGCTTTCAGAATAGCCTTTTAATGCAATGCATTTCAAAGCAGATAGATATGTACCATTATTTTCATTATACACAGCTGATTCTTGACACCGACTAACTTTTAACACCAATGTTTTTATACCTTAAAGTGAAACTCCCATTCCATCATATATCAGCTTATAGATCCTAAAAACGTTCTTTCTCCTATCCTTTCCTCAGCTATTTTATCATTTTCAGTTGAAATATCAGAACTTATTCGGTGTATGATTGGCTGAAGAAAAGGAGTAGGACCACCACCAATCTCCCACTAAATTCTTCAATAGAGCAAAGAAGATGTCATTCTTCTACCCATTCAGCGAACATCACTGAAAAATGTACAGAACAAAAAGGACAGAAGTAAGAACAGAAGAAGCAGTTTATGAACACAGATGATTAGAAATTTTGTTCTTTATTCCCATTTGTTTTAAAGCCAAAGATATTTAATATGCATTTATACACACATTTAATGAGATGATCAGAAGTCAGTTTGAATTATAATCTGTAGCCCAGAGCTGAAACAGTTTTAAGGTCTTCAATACTGATCCAAGGTCTTAACCTTTATTCTGGAGGGGTAGTTCTGTCTGTATTTCTTCCAGAGGAGGAACTGCTTAGCAGTAGAACATATAAATTTTTAAAAAGCTCCTTGATGTCATTGCATACATTCAGTTCTCTAAAAGAACCAGTCATGAACAAGAACTGAATTGCACTCCAACTGCATATCTGCGGTCTACATAATCTGAAACTCAGGACAGGGTTCAAATCCCTTTAGACACAGACTATTTGATTGGGGAAAATATATTTGATCAGAAGTACAAATGGAGTTATGACCCTGATGGTGGAGCACTGATAAAAGGAAACTAAAAAGGAAAAAAGGAAACCAAAAGGAAACTAATTTAGTGAATGTGTCTGTATTCCAAACAATGTTGGAATTCAATGTTAGTTTATCTAAACTAAACTAGTTTTGTTTTTGTTGGTGGTGGTGGTGGTGGTTTTTTTGTTTGTTTGCTTTTAACAAGCTTTTGTGTAATGATTGATATAGCATATACTGAAAAAAAATCACATTCCCTTAAAATAAATAGATACATAAATATAGATAGATAAATAAATAAATAAATAACATGCTGATGTTTTAATTGTTGCAGAGCAGTGCTTACACCAAGCCAAGGACTTTTCAGCTTCTCGCTCTGTCCTGCCAGCGGGCAGGCTGGGTGTGCAGCAGGAGCTGGGAGGGGACAGAGCCAGGACAGCTGACCCAAACTAGTCAAAGGGGTATTCCATACCATCTGACGTCATGCTAAACAATATATAGGGGTGGCTAGCCGGGGTGGGGGGGCTGGCTGTTTGGGGATAGGCTGGGCATCAGTCAGTGGGTGGTGAGCAATTGTATTGTGTATCACTTGTTTCATACACATTATTACTATTATTATTATTGTTGTTGTTGTTATTATTATTGTTATTACTATTTTCCTGTCTTAATAAACTGTCTTTATCTCAACTCATAGGTTTCACTTTCCCATTTCTCTCCCCCATCCCAGAGAGGGAAGGGGGAAGGTGAGCGAACGGCTGTGTGGTGTTTAGCTGCCAACTGGGTTAAACCACAACACAAGGATACAGAAGACTTCTAACAGACCCTTCCATTTCACACACTAACATGTGTACAGATACACAATTTTTTTCTGAAGCAAAAGGAAAACATTAAAATATCCAAATTAATTATATGAAGCCAGATTTTATATTTTCACAGTTAAGAAAGTTAGCTTTTAGAATGCTGTGATACATCTAGTCAGAATGTATCACATCATATTCATATGTTCAGCATTATTCTACAAGAAAAAACAAAAAATCTAATCATGTTTAATAGATGTTTTATTGGTTATTAGAATTAGGCCGATTTGTAAATAAAAGAAAACATTCCAGTTAATTGCTTGTGTTGGGAATATACTTTCAAGTGTCTGACTGAACAGTTGGTATGAACTAATGTTCTTAAATTTCTCAATACAAAGCCTTTTTAAATGGTGGGGAAAAAAACAAAACAAAACAAAAAACAGGAAAGAAAAAAAAAAGACAAAATCACCACCAACTTGGTATTTTGATCCACAATTCTTTCTCCAACTCTTGACTGTCAGTTGGTGGCAGTTCATATGATTAAAAATGGTACTGGGAAGTATTTTGGCAAAGCTATTTTTTTCTTTCTAGTTAATATTCCTGAAAGTAGAGAGTCATATCTTACTTCCTGTAGACACATATTTCAAGTTGATGTTTTGGCCTCTCAAAGCCTACATTTTCCCTGAACTCCTCATTTTCTCATACTTTAAGTAACAAGGTATTAATTTTTGAAAAACAACAACAATTAAAAAAAAATAAAGTTTCCAGTTATTATGTAGAAAAATATACTTGACATTCTCTGAAAACCACTGCCAGGTTTCAGAATGCACCACTGACATCTGCACCCTTACAAAAACCTCCTTATAAGGATCGAAATATGCAATGATTGCCAGGCAAGAACTTACATTTCAGAACAGAAGCACATTTATATCTATTCTTACCAAATTCATAGAAAGGTTAGTTCATTTTATTTTATTTTATTTTATTTTCTGAAAAGCCTAATATTTTATTTCTTTATACTAGAATTATAATGTTTTCAACACAGCACATTTTTTTTTTCTTTTTCATAGTTCTTTTAAAACCACAACTAGCTTTTCAAGTTTAAATTTATATAATTGGAGCTGACATTAGTTTTATTGGCAGACAATGGAGCAGTGTTAATTTGTATTCCCTTTATGGATATAAATGTTCATTATAGCCTTCTTAATGGAAAGATGGCAAAGAAAAGAGAACTTGAGATAGTAATATATTTAAGTATAACATGAGAAACAGGTAAATTCTTCAATTAGAAAGCAATTAAATTTAGTAATTATTCTAAAATGACTGATACTTCTTTTAGAAAGTGCCTTTAACAAGAAGAGTGATATTAATAATCCAGTCTAAAGAGGTTGTTTCCATAGATAAAATAGCAGAGCATTAGCTTAAACTAGTTCATCAAATGTAATCAAATAAGTAAGAAGAATACCTTTTCTGCCAACATAGGTGTGATTATTTATTTATTTATTTATTTCTAACCAGTCTGTTAGGACAGCAATGTTTTACACTCTAAATCAAAAGAGTTATGCTTAATAAATAAATGAATAAATAAAGTGAATAACCTTTGTCAGATCTGACAAAATATTTGAAATCGTACTTGATAAATTAAAGGTCTGGAAGGACAAGCCTGAACAGGTTCAGCAGCTATTCTTTTTGAAAGGTGTAAACTTCACTCAGTGTATAGTATATGTGCCTGTAAACATGACAAGAGAATTGCAGATTTTCTGCATTAGATGTGCAAAGAAACCTGAGCAGCAAGACAAAATATATCTATATCTATATCTATCTATATATATTTTTTTTTCATGCAAGCTTGGAAATCATTGTTCATTTCCTCTTAATTAAAAATTAAACATATCTTGAAGAATACTATATACGATTTTTATGAGAAGTAAAGAGGGAAGGGAAGGGAAGGGAAGGGAAGGGAAGGGAAGGGAAGGGAAGGGAAGGGAAGGGAAGGGAAGGGAAGGGAAGGGAAGGGAAGGGAAGGGAAGGGAAGGGAAGGGAAGGGAAGGGAAGGGAAGGGAAGGGAAGGGAAGGGAAGGGAAGGGAAGGGAAGGGAAGGGAAGGGAAGGGAAGGGAAGGGAAGGGAAGGGAAGGGAAGGGAAGGGAAGGGAAGGGAAGGGAAGGGAAGGGAAGGGAAGGGAAGGGAAGGGAAGGGAAGGGCTTGTCTCAAAGCCTGATTACATTATTCATTACAAAACATTAATAGTCATGTGGACAAAGAATTGCATTATTTTCTAGTGCAAACCATGGTCTTCAAAACTACATTGCATGCTGAAACATCTAAATAAGCATCATGCACTGAATAAGATCAGCATGGGGAATAGGATTAAGGAAAGAAGGCTAACAAGCAGTTATGAAGGAAATAGTCTTTCTCCAGTTCTTGCAAAGCAATAGAGGCAAAACAATAGAGGCAAAAGACAAAAACCCAGCAAACAGAAAAAAAAATAATCAAAACTTAGTGAAGGAAAAGGATGAGATAGATGAGATGGAAAAGGAAAGATAATGACTTCTTTACAAAATCTGTTTATAAACACGAGCATAAAGAGCAGATGAGGGTGATGAAGAAGCAGATGTATAGTACAGAGAGTACAGTAGTTTCTGTTATTCTGCCTACATCTGTATGTCTCCTGTTCTGTATGAAGTGCAATTGTTTTACAAGCAAAAGTCTATGTGTTATATGCATCAGTTTACTCAGTGTCCTTAAGAAGCAAACTCTGAAATAAGGTTGAGATAGTTAAAATAAATTTGAGATTTTTTTTTTTGAGCATACACACTGATGATATACATGATTAAGATAGCTGGATAGTAGCTTGCCCCATTCTTATGAAACCTTTACAAAAATTTTTTCTTTGATGATGATATACATGATTAAGATAGCTGGATAGTAGCTTGCCCCATTCTTATGAAACCTTTACAACAATTTTTTCTTTGACTTTATTTACACACAATCTTTGTTTCATGCAGTCTTAGACTGGTTTCTCACGTTTTCAGTATTCCCTTCTAAAAATCAATTACATACTGCTTCTTAGGTTCTTTTCCTACATTTTCTTTTCAGCCTTCTGCTGACTTAACATAGCATTGTTGCAGCAACTGTAGATATCTTAATTTAAATTCACTCTTTGCAGAATTATTTTTCAGTTCACTTCTGTAAAGCAGAGATGTCCATCTCCTTTATGAATTTTTAAATACCACTTTTAAGATTAATGTTGGTCTCTGAAAAGCACAATTGTAGGAGGCTTCGATGCATTTTCTTGAGGAGGGAACACATCCAGGGCAACTGACCTGAACTGATCAAAGGTATCCCATACTTTATGATATCATGCTGAACAATGAACCTGGGGACAGTTGGCTGGGGATGTTGCTGCTGATGGGAGAGTGGCTGAACCTCAGTCAGCTGGTGGTTAGTAACTGTTGTGTGTCACTTTGTTGTTGTTGTTGTTGTTGTTGAAGAGT
Source organism: Anas acuta (assembly GCF_963932015.1). NCBI lineage: Eukaryota > Metazoa > Chordata > Aves > Anseriformes > Anatidae > Anas > Anas acuta. The sequence goes on along the minus strand of NC_088980.1, from coordinate 115,011,547 downwards.
TTCTCAAATTTTTCCTTAACTTTTTAAGATAAGCAAAAGAAATCTACTCTGATTTCTGTGGATAACCAGGAGAGTTAATTATGGAAGACGGTATTTGGGTATGCTGGTAGAAGGATTAGATTCTGCTTGCTTAATATTTGTAAGGTTTTAGTAATAATTTACTCAGCAGAGATGTGATCAAAGGATGTGGTTGTTTAGAATTTTGATAATTGTGAATCACGCAGCAGTTTGTTTATGGATTAATTTAGTAGATGCTTGTCGTGTTCTTGGTTGCATGAGAATAGACTTTTGTAAACTACTTGCTAGAAATCTTTGGATATTTCAAGGGCTTCAATCAAGCATTGTCATTTCATATGAGGGCTTCAAACTTCTGAGACTCATGCGTGTAATACTCCGAACATATATAATATATTAATTTTCAAAGCATTTGGGTACTGACTTTTTGCTCCCAATCTTTTGCCTAGGAGAAAAATTGGCTGCATGAAGTGCTCCTGAGTTTAGAGGTTAAAGAACTGAAAATGAAACTCACTGACTTTCACACCTTTTATGTTCACAGAATTTGAACTGAATGGTGTACATCTCAATCTGCTAAATTTTCTAAAATTTTGAGATTAGACCCAATATAGCATAGAAATGTTTCCTTTCTCACTGTTCCCACATGCCTACTGATGTCTGAACTCTGTAATCTTTGACTCAATTCCACTTGTTTAAAGAGATTCATGAGACTGAAGTCAGGAAGAGAGAATCCTTCTCCTCCTTCTTAAAAGCACTATCTGAAAGATTCACCATCTTTCCACTTAATTAATGCAAGCATTTGCTAACCATTAATCGAGAAAATCTCTTTCCCTTAAACATGAATGACAGCTCAATGTCTATGTCAACTATTTCTATCATGTGTTAAGCAGATGGTCTCAAAGGAATGCAGAATTTGTGAAGGTGTATAAAAATTGGTTTATGTGATAGTGAAATACATGTTTCTAGAAAGTGTAGGTTGGTGTTCTTTAATAAACTGCTCCTGTGTATTATTCCTTCCAGAGAGAAGAAACCAGAAAAAGGAAGTGTCTCTTGCTCTAATAAATGAGATAATACATCAAATATTGCAACAGAAGAATGTATTGCATTTCACATATGCAATCCAGATTATCACAAGCAGGTTCAGAACAAGTCTTTGATGTCCCAGTGTCTCAAAGATAAAAGGGTAACATTAAAATTTGCATGAATTTAAAGATATTAAAAACAATAGGAATTTAAACTGTAAATGCAAATTAACCTGTCACGTTATCCCAACTGTGAGAATATCTTTTAAATTTCCAACCTGCAGTGTTTGAGTAGAAACTTTTTTAGCATTGTGAATTGGCATTTGTATCTAAGATGGTGAAGATAAGCAAAGAAATTCTTCTGTCTCAGATATGTCAAGGGCTATTGCTCATTAGCCAGCTACGCCTGGAATTAGCTTTCAGAATAAAGGGTTAATTTCTTTGGAGCTAGTGTCACATCTACCACGTTTGTTTGTCTGTCTGTGATAATCTTTATTCTCTGCAAGTCTTTATCAGAAGCTGTTCTTCAGTAGGGTCCTTGATTTTAATGACTATCAGGGATTTTGATCATTATATGGTGAATCTTTGCCTCTCAGATACGCATGGGTTTTTAAAGTGTTCCCAATTTCAACAAGTAGTCCACTGCAGAATAACACTTGTAAATTGAATATTATTGATTCTCCAGCTATATTACAGTAGGTTTCTTTTGTCACTAGAAATGTCTTTAAAAATCAGCAGTTTTGATCTTTTGGAAAAGTGGGTGAGGTAGCTGAGGAAATGGGATAAATTTAAAAGTGATAAATTTATGATGTCCAAGGTGATAAATAGTGATGTATTGAGCCAATACATCACTATTTATAATATACTGGAATTTTCTAAATTTAATATTCTGACATTTGTTTTCATACTTTTTGCTGTCAAAAAAAATGTTGTTTAACTTTTTTCTTTAGCAGAATGACCATGCATCACATACATACATGTACACCATGCTTCAGAGAAATATATTAATTTCTGCTGTTAGTTATTAATTATTGTTATTTCTTAATAATCTGAACTTCTAAACTAACTCTAAAATCAAGCATGTCTTCTGAAAAGCTGGTTTACTATTTATTGTTTAATTTAAACATAAATCAAATTTAATAAACATTTTCAAAAACATTCATTTAAACTGACAGATTTGATTAGGCAACCACCATGAATTTCTTTTTCTTCAATATTTACCATTTATAGACTAGATTTGTCAAATAACTTTCTATCTACAGGTTACACAAACTTCATTCCAATTGTTCTTCATTGTCTCTTAGTGAAGAGTTTAAGATCAGTCTGCAGTGGTCTAATTCTACTCCCAGTCAAGGTAAAGGATGCTTTACAGTTTAAAAATTCCAAAGTACAAGCCTCTGTAATTCAGTGCCTAGGTCACCTGACAGCTTCTCCTCCTTGATTTGCTGACTGAATATTTTAAGATGTTTGAATGATGAATAATGGTTTTAGATACTTGTATCGAATACATGCATACTTATAATGATTTAGTTAGTGTTGACTGCTGTGAATCTCAGAAGCTCAGTGGTTCTCTTATTACTGTTCTGGCAATGCAGGTAGGCTTTAAAATGGGCATAAATTACCTGTTTACATATTTCCAAACCTCTCTGCTGTAGTAGAATCATGTACAATTGCCTAATATAAATGAGAATTAGGGTCACTGTTTTTTTTTTTCCTTATTTCAGTTTGGCCTTGTTGATTTTTTTTTTTTGTTTGTTTGTTTTGTTTTGTTTTATTTTCTCTTAATTTTCAAAATTTGCTTACTAATGTGAGTGTTATAATGTGAATTAGGCATATAGATTAAAAGTTGAAAAATATTAGACCAAATGAGAGAAAAAATGAGATTCATTTTTTCTAATAAATATTAGACAAAATGTTAAACCAAATGAGGTTTAACAAGAGCAAGTGTAGAGTCCTGCACCTAGGAAGGAACAACCCGAAGTATCAGTACAGGCTGGGGGACAACCTGCTGGAGAGAAGCTCTGAGGAGAAGGACCTGGGGGTCCTGGTGGACGACAGGTTGACCATGAGCCAGCAGTGTGCCCTTGTGACCAAGAGGGCCAATGGGATCCTGGCATGCATTAAAAGGAGGGTGGCCAGCAGGTCAAGGGAGGTGATCCTCCCCCTCTACTCTGCCCTGGTCAGGCCTCACCTGGAGTACTGTGTCTAGTTCTGGGCTCCCTGGTACAAAAAAGACAGGGATCTCCTGGAAAGAGTCCAGCGGCGGGCCACAAAGATGATACGGGGCCTGGAGCATCTTCCTTATGAGGAAAGGCTTAGACACCTGGGTCTGTTCAGCCTGGAGAAGAGAAGACTGAGAGAGGATCTTATCAATGTGTATAAATACCTGAGGTGTGGAAGACAGAGGGATTTTCAGTGGTTTGCGGGGACAGGACAAGGAGTAAGGGCCACAAAATGGAGCACAGGAAGTTCCACACCAACATGCCAAAGAATTTCTTCACAGTGACGGTGACAGAGCATTGGAACAGGCTGCCTAGGGAGGTTGTGGAGTCTCCTTCTCTGGAGATATTCAAGGCCCATCTGGATGTCTATCTGGGCAGCCTGCTCTAAGGAACCTGGTTTGGCAGGGGGGTTGAACCCAATGATATTTCGAGGTCCCTTCCTACCCCTTCCCCCTGTGATTCTGTGACTACTAAACAGTATAACATTTAACTTTTTTACTTTTTTTTTTTTTTTTTCTAAAACCTTTAACCTAAAAAAGATCAAGAGTTAATACATCAGAAATGTAAGATTTATTTTTCTTATATATTGGGCCAAAACCTCATATATTCTTTTCATGTTAATACAACTACAAAAGAGACTCAAGTGGTTCAAACAGCTAGGCTTTGGTTCACTTTACATTCAGGTTCCCCTAGGTTACACAGCTGGCAAATCTTGTTCTGTCTCACATCTGCTCCTCAGTCCCTTATTATGAGAGCTGCCAGATAAGTCCCTTTGGGTTGGCTTCTGCAGGAAACAAAGCAGAGCTTCAAGCTGTGAAGAGGCATGATTTGTCTCCACTAGTTGAGAAGCTATAAAGATGGTTGACAGCTGTCATATTCCATCCAAGTACTCCCTCATGCTGAACTATCTGGCAAGTGGGTCCCCCACAAAATAAGTCTTTGCCCCTGAAGAATCATTGTTTTTACAGAGCTGTTAAAACATAGCCTAGAAAATAAAAATAAAAATAAATTAAAATAAAAATAAAAATAAATAAAAATAAATCCTGTAGGTATGGGACTTAAGAGTGTAATTCGACACATTTCATGTGCTAAAATAATTATATTAGCTATTCATTACCTGAGGTTATAAAATTAGTATAGGTTCATAAATTACCCTTTAAGCAAGGAATCTAATTGTTGTATGCTTATTCTTCAATAGTTGGGGCTGCAAATTATTTTTAGAAAATGGATTGCATTTGTCCATGATCATGCAAACCTGTTGATCTTTTGATGATGGTTAAAATAAACCCACTACACTAACGACAGAAAAGTGGTGTGCTACCATGACAGAAATTGCTTTACATAAACAAGCGTAATGACATATTTGAAGAATTTAAAGTGATGTGGAAAATAACATGTTTTATATCTCAATCAAAATGAGATGTGTGAGAAAGAAGCATATCAGATTATTGGAGAAGCTTTGTGGGAAGAAGTAGTACAGCAGTCCAGAATAATATTTTAAAAAGAACATGCTTTGCTGCTTGCCCACAAAGCTTCTTAATTATTATGTTTTTGCTGTTGTTTGTTGCTGTTGTTTTCTTTTATTTTCTTTAATCATTATTTTTTAAATCAATGATTATTTATAATGGCAAATATAAACAGTTTGCATGGGCCTGTCTTTGAGAATTCCTGTAAAGGCACATGAAGTACATACAGGTTTAACGTAGTATTGCTTTCTAACAGGAAATGCTCTTCCTCCCCTTAATCTTTCTGTTAAAACATTCCTTCTTACAAATCTAGTACTTTTCTGTTTTTATTTGTAGCAAATCCCTTTATAATTATTCTTGGCTTGGCCTGGCCTCAAAAATTGCCAGTTTCTGTGGACAGAATCACTTCAGAACTTCAGAATCTGCTTCAGAACAGAATGCACACAAATGTTTTAAATCAGAGGATTATGCCAAAGGGGAAGGAAAAATAAATAAATAAATAAATAAAAAGTTTAATGTTTTTCTTGCATATCCATAGCTAAAACCTGGATTACTGGAGCATAATATCTGTGGCTCTGATCACACTGTAGAGTGAATCAATTGCTGATTATTTGAAATGGATGTTGAAGCCCTCTCAGAAGAATCTGTATTCCAAATCCAGAGTGATGACTATTGTTTTGACTTTAGTTATAATAATCCATGAGGATTTATATATTTATATATTCATAAAAATCTCCCAAGATTTGCTAGTCTTTTGCAACTAATGACCACTCTCAGACCAAAAGTTGTGCTCAAGGGCTTTTTCTTAGACAACTGATGTATGTGAACTTGTTAAAGGAAATTAAATCAAGCATTCTTCAAACATCCCCTCTTTATTATGCCTGCAAAAAATAGTAATAAAGAAAAGAAAAGAAAAGAAAAGAAAAGAAAAGAAAAGAAAAGAAAAGAAAAGAAAAGAAAAGAAAAGAAAAGAAAAGAAAAGAAAAGAAAAGAAAAGAAAAGAAAAGAAAAGAAAAGAAAAGAAAAGAAAAGAAAAGAGTGAATTATAGCTGGTTTCTCTCACTACTTTCTTATTTTACCTTGCATACCCTTCAGTTCCACATTTTGTTGTTGTGCTGAAAAGACACATAATATAATGCAGTGTCAAACTTGTTATCCAGCTGTTGGTCCAGAAATGGACAAGTCTTCTACAGGTCCTAACTTGTAATACCAGGCTGTAATGACACGCTGAGAAATCTTATATACAGTGGAGTATCTCAAAACGTATACATGTTCATTCAACTGAATCTACATGTATGCTTGCCTACCTAATTATGAAGAAATAAATAACTCTTCTGATCACATTAAATATATTTGATTAACTCGTCTATGTCTGTATTGGAAACTACCTCCTACAGTAACATCTACAATGTAGAGATTTGAAGGGGAAAGTTGAATCCCATCCTGTGGTGTTGGAGACAAACTGTCTTTTCTCTTCTTTGTTCACTAACTGATACAGAGGGATGTCGAATGCCAAGTGAAATTGCATTCTTAATTAAGAAGTACCACTTGTGTGGTCGTGTATATGCATAGTCTCACACTGGAAGAGATAGACAAGAAAGATGAGTTCAGTTAATGCATAAAGTACACAAACAGTTTCTGGGACATTTTGCTTCGCGTTTTTATCATATCATAAGTCTGTTTGATGACTGCAAGAAAGGACAGGTGCTGAAGTTGTTAGTGATGGGACTTAGATCTTTATTCTGCACAGAGATAATACAACGAATTTCATTTCTTGGAGAAATTCACCTCTTTCCTTTCTGAGCACAGAGGCACTTCTTGGATTAGAAGAACAAAATACTATAGACAGAGTTTTTTTCTGGAGATACCTCTTTTTCTTGAATGCCTAGATGTGCTTTGTGAATCCATGTCTTGAACCAGCAGTTCCATGTCATGACATAAGTGGAGTCATATTGGTTATAAATTTTAGTTCTTGTCTTGTATAAATTTATTTATTCATAACAGCATGTTTAAAATCACAGTATTGATGGAAATCAAACCAGAGTTGCAAAAGTGGTTCCATAATGCAAGTCTGGGAACCATTAGCAACAGTTCCTGTAAAAAATTGCAAACATTCAGCTACATAAGAAGACAGAGAAAAATCTTACTAACTCATAGACAAACTAACTAAAGTACTAAATGCATTCAAAAACTGAGGCATCAACAAAGAATGAGAGGTTTGTGGAACTAATGATATTCATGCATATCTTTCTTATTTATTTTCTGCTTGCTTAAGATGTTCAACATTTTCCCTCCTTATTTATTCTGTCAAGTTAGACTGCAAATCTTTTCAGTGGGGAATTTTTATTCTTTTTCTATGTCTTTGGCATGTGCACAAAATATAATCAGTACTACAGAGAGATCAGCCTCATTACTGTTAATAACAGAGTCTGCATGTACTTAGCAATGTTAACTCTAATAACCACCAACATAAAATGTTGATAGAATCTGCAGGTGCATAATTAGAAGTACTGACTTGTTTATGGTTAACTAACATTTCACCTCTTTTTCGTTTTTTCCCCCTAATAATTCAGTTTTGATTAGACAGATAATCACGAACAGGTCAGTGGGAACACAAGAGAAATCAACGCATTGAGCCTTGATTCTCTTATACTAGACCCCATTCATTTTTTAAAGCTTACACTACAAAATGGCATACTGAACCTCCAATATTACAGATAAATAAGCAAAGGTTTCTGAAATTTTGTTTTAGTTAAGTTATTCTCTGTATTTGGGAAGGAGATAGATTATATAGATTAGATAGAGATATAGACATAGATTAGATAGATTAGATATAGATATAGATATAGATAGATATATTGATATAGATTAGATATAGATAGATCTAGATCATGATATAGATAGATATAAATAGATATAGATAGATGGACATGGACATGGACATAGATAATTAAATAGATAGATACATTAAATAGATAAATGAGAGAGATTAAATAGATAGATGATAGATAGATAGATATCATTCTGTGATATTCAAAATAACACCTAATACCTTTATGATACTTTGATGCAGCTCTTTTGCAAGTTTAACTTAACTGTTTTCTTGTTGGCCTCTGGCAGATTGCTGGCAAAGTCAGGAAAAATCACAGAATGAAACAAAAATAGCCTAATCTTCAGACAGTGAATAATATCAGAATATTACTGTCTCTCACATAATTGTCTTTAAATTATTTATAGATAATTTCTGTGGAGATGGATTCATCAGACTGGAGGTGTCTGTGACATAGCTGTCTACATTTGGACTAGTTACCTTTTGTCACAAGAAAATCAGGCACATATAAGTAAAGTAGATATAATCAAGTATATGAAAATAGAAGAATTGTGCCCTAGATTTACCTTTTTTTTTTTCACAAATGAAGCCCACACATAAGATGTTTTCTTCATCAACAAGTTGTTTGATGTATCTCACTTTAGGTGTCATAAAATAGTTGCTACGCATTAACAAGTAGATACTCTAGGAAGTTAGATGAGATCTTCAACTTGACATTTGAAATGGGCCAGAACATCATAAACCATCATGTAGCATGTGAGATAAGCTTTACCATAAATCCATATCAAACTTTAATATCAAAACCCTTTTTCTCTCTTACCAAGAGAGAGCCCTTGTTGTAGTGGGTGACATCCCTGCCCATGGCAGGAAGGTTGGAACTAGATAATATGTAAGGTCTCTTCCAACCCAAGACATTTTATGATGATTCTATGATCATGATGCAGAACCTGGCTTCCCCATACCTGCAACATAAACTGTCTTGGCTGTATGTATGTATTTCACCAAACCTAATGGTAGTGATACAAGTTTATATATTCATTTCCAGATAATTTTTATGACATCTTAAAAGAAATGTGATTTATATATAAATTGAGTTTAAGCTCTTTTGCTTGGTATTCAGGGAAAACTGGCAGCTGGTTCCCTTGGCCCTAATTTTTAAGGAAGCAGAAAGGTAGCTCTGAGAAAATTCTGAATTTTAGGCTCCTTCTTGAATAATGTCAGTATAACCATGACTGAACATTACAGAAGACACAGTCACCAAAGATTACTTGCTGAAGAATTCCCACAAAAGCCAGGGAACTAAGTTTACAGTATATAGAACTGCAAAGATTTTAAACAGATCCATTGCTACTACTGAAGGGCTGAGACTGGTTTCAATATTACAAAACTGTCCCCAGTACTCTCTAAACCATGGTACGGTATTGTCTGGCAAGAACAACAAGAACAAGGAAGAGCAAATACCCTTTTCCCCTGAGCTCTGAATTTTGTGCTATGTGATTGACAAGTGCAATGTAAGTTTTCATTAGTGACCTTATGAAATCTACTTGCATGTAGTGGGTTTATGTGGCAAGCTTTTGGTAGCAGAGGGCTGCAAGGGTGGCCTCTGTGAGAAGTGTCCAGAAGTTGCCTCCTGTTAGATAAGGGCCGGTTTCAGCCAGCTCCAAACGGACTCACTGCTGCCCAAAGCTGAGCCAATAAGTGATGTTGTTTGCACCTCTGTGAGAACAGATTTAAGAAAGCAGGAAAACAAAATAACAACAACAAACAAACAAACAAACAAACAAGCAAACAAACAAAATACTGCTGCACAACAGCAGCTGGGAGAGTGAGGAGTGTAGACCAACAGTGCAGACACCAAGGTCAGTGCAGAAGGAGGGCAGGAAATGCACCAGGCATTCAGAAGTTTCCCTGTGGCCTGTGGAGAGGCCCCTGGTGGAGCAGGCTGTCCCCCTGCAGCCCACATGGAGCAGATCTGGAGCCCATGGAGGAGCCCCTGGTGGATGTGACCTGGAGGTGGCTGCGACCCATGGAGAGCCCCCACAGTAGCAGGCCCCGGGCTGGAGCTGCACCCATGTAGGGTCAGTTTGGGAAGAATGGCATCCCATTGGAGGGACCCCATGCTGGAGCAGAGGCAGAGAGTGACCGTGAAGGAGCAGTGGAGGTAAAGCATTAGGGACTGACCACAACCCCCATTTCCCCGTCCTTCTGTGCCACTCAGGGGGAGGTAGAAGAGGGTAGATGCGTGGAAGGTATTTTAGTTTGTTTTCTGTTTCCCAGTTCTCTAGCTTGTTAGTAATAGGCAATCAAATCACCCTATACTGTTTTGCCCATAATGATAATTGTTGAGTGTTGTGTCCTTATCACGACCCTTGAGCCCTTTGCATTGCATTTTCTCCCCCTTTCCCTTTGAGGAGGGGGAGTGAGAGAGCAGTTGTGGCAGAGCTCAGCTGCCCACCTGAGTAAAACCACCACAATTACACTTCAATATCCAAATTACTTTTGTATTTTCTAGCAACATTCAAAACTGAAAGAACCATCTCAATGATCCTGAAAGTAAATTTCACAGAAAAAAAAATAATAATCTGGTGTTTAAAAATACATAAAGAATACTATTATTTTTTAATTCACAAATGTGAAATTAATTTATAAAAACAAAGCAAAACAACAACAACAACAACAAAATGTATTTGATAAGACTATCTTGTAAGGATTTATGTGTATTTAAAAAAATGTACACTCTTGTATTTGCTCTAAAGAGATACATCTACTTTTCTGCATAGCAGTATAATTACACTACACTCCGTAGGAGTCCATGTCCAAAAAGTATCTTGGTCTCCCAAAAATTTAATTCAATGACTAAAAATATGCATTTTATAGGTTCCTAAAATTTTACCAATTGTAGCCACATTTAGAACTGAAGGAAACATTCTTTCATTATTTTTTTCCCCCTTGGTTTCTCATTCTCTTATGCCTCCTTTTTCCAACGTCTTCTATTTTTCAAATTAAAATAACTGACAGTGAAGATACGGAAAAGAAGAAAAATGGTAATTTTTTTTCCAAACTTTTTTTCTGAACTGATTTTTTATTTGTTTGTCTGTTTATTTATTTATTTTTAAAACAAGCCTACTTACAGTAGGCTTCATGTCTTTTGAAAATAGATTATTTATTTACAAGCTCCATTTTTTTTTTTCTTACATTATGATTATTCTATATACTTTTGCAGAGTAAAAACATCTCAAATATAAAGTTCTACTAAGACTCAATCTTCCTTTCTTTCACACTAGTTCCAAAACAGTATCACATATCGATTGGTACTCAAAATAATCATGCTTACACAGAATTTGTTCATGTGCACACACAAAAAACTCTGTTTCTATAATTGCCATGGGAGATGGCAAAGAGAAAGGGAACTTAGGCTTCGTCTTTTTATTTGCCTGTTCTTATGGTGAAGAAAAACTGTATAAATATTTCCATGTTTTTTTTTTTTTTTTTTTTTTTTTTTGTCAGAAACTAAATCTAGGAAATGGATTCATGTTACCCTCTGTATTTCTTACAGTCTGGTGCACAAGGACTCTTTTAAGTTCATAGCCAAACTGTTTTATCTAATATAAAGAGATTGAACAAAAGAACATCACTTTTTTTTTCTGAAGGGTGTTTTTTTTTTGTTGTTTGTTTGTGTGTTTGTTTGTTTGTTTGTTTGTTTTTAATGTCTGTGTCCCATTAAAGTGAAGCATAACTCCCTTTTCTCTGAAAAAAGCAGTCTGAATATAATTGTATGTTAAATTGAAACATGTTAAGTGACATACATTATACACAAGTGTCTGCCAAGTAGTGTCACACTAAAATTTCTTACTTATAACTACATTTAATATATTTCAGTTTATTTTCTTTTTACATTAAAGGATATATTATTTAATTTTGAGTTATGGTAACTTAAAAAGCCATTTGACTGGAAATGATGAAAAACAATTGATCAACATGACAGTCCAGTGGGAGAAAAGCAAAGGTAAGTTGACCTTTTTCATTTCTTTCTTCTCTCAGTTCTGTATCAGTCAGATTTAATGTATCAGTCAGTTTAATATTGGTTTTTCAACTTTTTCATACCTTTTTTTTTTTTTTTAACCTTCTACCTACATTAATTTCTTATTCCTCTGGGGATATTCTCTATTTTATTCAAAAATGCAGTAGACATACTTATGTCAGTGTTAAGCATGCTTTTTTGCTTGGCTAATTATTAACTGGTCTGCAAAACACAAACCTTTTTAAAACTTTTGATTTATTTTATGTGTTTAGTTGGAGAAAGGACCAGGATAAATAAATTCTGATAAATATTCTGTTAAATATTTATTCCTCCTATACATTCACTTTATATATTGATTCAGGGAGCTTCAGGAAGAACATTCTTCCAGATCAATACATGAAGCTTTGATTTTATAAAGATTCACTTATACATGTATATATGTATAAGTGAATCTTTATAAAGTATACATGTATGTATGTATACATGTTTTTTTGTAACAGTTTCCATTAAAATGTGCCTTCAGTTGTGATGCTGAAATGATCACTACAGCAAAAACAGACCTGGACTGATGAAATCAAGGAGCAGTGCCTTTAAAGAGAACAGAGGTTCAGACAAAGTAATTAAGGTAAATCCTAGAATTATAGGAAAATTAACAGAAAGGAATGAAATACATGAAATATGTCCTTGTCATTATTAGGTCTCACACACACACACACAAAGGAACATTAATCACTGATACTATCTGTTCATTTTTAAAATAAGTTTGCAGTGATGATAACAGTCCATTTTAGTTTCATCCTGAACAGGATGAATATTAGTCCAGGATGTGTTCTCATAGATTAAGCTTGAATTAATGGTTATTCATCTGCAACTTCAGTCATTTATATTTGTCTAACAAAGGCCTAACTAAATTAAGAATTTCCTCAAATTGGTAGTGTTAGAAAGTTACAGCTACTTGAAAAGTGCTTGGTGACTCGTGAAATAAATCTGTCATATTATTCTACCAATATGGGTATGCAAAGAATTGGATCAAAATAAAATTAACACAGTATTTTGCCCTAATTCTTATGTCTATTGGCTGAAGTCCAATTGTCCATAGTATGTAAAATAGCCCAGCATAAACAGTCCTGAGTAAGATTCAGAGTAATTGTTTGTTGACAAAACATGCATCAAAATTGTGCACAAACACTGATACAGAACACAGAAAATACAGACCCCTGTGCTGGAGGGTTCTAGCTGCCAAGCCTTTCCTCTGAAATGCAGTTTAGATGAGGTGCAGTGTTGTGCTGATACATGCATCTCCTTTCCATTTTCAGATTTACATTAACCACACCTGGATCATAAAATCCCTTCTGCACTGAAGACCTTGAGGAAGTTATTTAGAGGTGTATGTTGTTTGCTGAGCAATAATAGATTCCCTAAGTGGTGAATGATAGAGAGATTGAAAACACCCTTGTCCTCTGCAGCTAGTACATGCATTGGTGGAGAGGATTTTGGTTTCAGAAGTTGTCCATTAGGAATCTATGATGATGAAGAAATTCATGTGAAACTAAATTAAACATTTAAAAGTAGGAATTTGTATTTAGACCAAATCACATTTCCAAAAGAAACCTCTTTAGCTTCAAAGAGAATAAAGGTTATAACTACTGCCTTACAAGATGTATGTATGGTAGTATATATATTTCACTCTGGCACATTGTTTACCCAAAAGATTTTTTAGCTTGAGGGGTTTCAGAATTTTAATGTAAAACTTCTTGATGTACTTTTTATTATTTAATAGGAAGAGGCTGTCAAGAACATCACAAGCATTGTAAATTATTGTTTCTGTGTCAAGATGTATATGCCACTGTCAAACCTCTTTGCAAACATCAGTGTTACTTTTTAGAACTGGAAAAAATATTTGGATAATCAGAATATATTACTGAACATGTATGTGGTTGTATCAAATATGCAATATTTGGATAGCAAGTTGAACAGAATATAAACTAAACATTGTGTTTAGGGTATCAGACTACTACTGATTTCAGTCCTTTCATAAACTTGATAGGATGCCAAATCATTTCTTTCTGTATTTAAAGATATCCTATACTTAAGGGTGAAAGGGTGAATTACATATGAAAAAAATGTAATCCCTGGGTGCCACCTATCCTTATGGGAGTGAGTAGTGAAAGAGAAAGGATAATTTCTACAGAATGATATAGTGTCACTGTTTATTTCTACAATTAAAATTTCTGTATATTCTTAAATGCATAGTTTTATTTATCATTAAAGATAAATATGAAATATATATTTCAGGAAAAGATCAATGAACAAACTAAAATAAAATTTAAAAGATGGAAAAAAGATGGTATAATGACTTGTCTAGCAGTTTCTAACACAGCTTTGAAAGTTAGATACTGCAAAATTCATTGAAATTATACTCTCACATAAGACCTCAACAGAACCATCAACAACAAACTACAGTGCTATTGTGCCCACAGGAGCTTGGTAACATAGCATTGTCAGATAGAAGGTGTCTTTTTCCAGAACAGCTGGTATGGGTGTCGTGGGTAAACTTTTCCTTTTACATAGAGGCGTGAACTATGCCAAAATATAATTATGTGTTTTGCCATAGTAATATTTTATTTTATTTTATTTTATTTTATTTTATTTTATTTTATTTTATTTTATTTTATATTTTATTTTATTTTATTTATTTTATTTTTAATTACTATGATGGAGGAATTAAATTCTGCATTAATTCCTGTGAATCACAAAAAGGATAAGATCAAATCTTACTTTAGTCTTTAATACATGCAAGACTTATGTTGCTAATGACAGAAGTGTTTACTGCCTATTAGATCTTCTACTACAGAGTAGGGGATAATAAGGATAATGAGCATTAGGTTAGTTCCTTCCTTATTTAAGTCTACTAAAGAAAACAAAAAGGTAAGTGCTCTGAGCCTTATGACAAACTAGAAAAAAGAAGTGCAAAATATGTTATCTATATTTTATATGAAATATGCATGAATTTCTGGCTCTAAATTTGTGAATTTTGCCTTTAATTCACATGCAGTAAGATATTATCTATTTTTTTGTAATTTTTTTTTTGTGTCACTCAACTTGGTAGAAATAGTTCTTGCATTGGCAGTTCATTATTTAAAGAAATACTGCTGTTCTGAAACTATATATATTAGCAATCAGAGTTAGATGGGAAGGTAAGGTCACTTTTCAGATTTGTTTTCAACATTTATAGTACCATTTACTGTTCTGAAATATTAACAAATATTTCCTATTTTTCCTAAAAGATTATCAAACAAGACACAGCCTTAACTAGTATTTAACTGGATAGTAAATATCCAGCCTTTACTGGATATTTAAACTGACTAAAGACCATATGTTTTAATTCCAAGTTTGGAAATGACATTTCTCGTTAAGAAGCAATGCATTTTGTTGTAGCAATTTGTGTAAAGATAAGAAGTCATTAAGCAGGCTGCCAAGTGTTCTCTGTTTCATTTCTTATGATTTTTGCATCCAACACAATGTCACAGGTTCAAGTCTCAAAGTGACATTCTGTAGCACACTATCAATAGAAGAGCTATCTGTACTTCAGGTGACATTTTAAAATAAGCTCTCTGGCCATTACCCAAATGCATGCTAAAATTCATAAAAAGCATTTTCAGATAAGAGTTGCAGATAATAGCAGTCTTGTGAGCAACATCTCTTGACTCTATAAAACTGATAACCAAGATTGTCTGAGAGCTATTGCTGAGCACATATGTAATGGCTGCTTCATTTTCTGCACTGTCATTCTGTAACAAATAACTCATTATCCTTCAGAGATATTCAATATCTGGGATTTGAGAAGCATTTTAAAATCAAATTCTATTCAGAAGTCACTAATCTATGCCCCACAATCTTATGCCACTTACTGTAAATTAACTCCTCAATCCTAACAACTCTTTCACTCTTTGTATGCCAAGACAATGTAAGCAGATTCTCTGAATAATCTCCTTTTTAGTGATGAGTTTAGATGTCAGTAGAAAAGTATCACACCTGGGCATAGGCAGGTAAAATATGTAGGTTACCATGAGCATAGGTGTTCTCTTAGGATCCTGTCAAACACAAAAGGTTTTCACTACGGCTCTGCTTAGTCCTGGTAAAAATGGAAGATTGTTTCACCCAGAGTAACAAGAATGAATAAGATCAGTGGTGTTGACTGTTAGATACTGACTGTTTTGTAAAACATTTTACAGTCTTGAGTCATTGGAATTTTCCCTTTTGAGCATTGGAATTTTCCTTTCTTTTTTTTTTTTTCCCCCAGGTGTGTACAGTTCACAAGTTATTTTGCAATGATATAGATGAATATTATTGCCAGTGTCGGTGACATTTTAATGGTAAAAGCTACAGACTCTAAGTCTCTATCTAACTGTGTCATTAGACTAGGAACAATATGGGATGTCCCTATAACCTTTATGGTATTTTGAACAGTAGTAAGTGTTTAGGAACTTCAGGACATCTTTGTCTTTAATTAAGAAGGCTTAGTTGACATACCTGAACATGAAAAATACATGACTTGAACAATAAATCTAAGTAAAATACTTGATAATATGAAAACTGTAGGAAGTGCAAGCTACATCTATCCCTGACTATTCTCTCACACTTCTCTATGACACTGATAAACCATTCATTAGGATTTCTACTGATCTGTGAAAAGGAAGAGACTGGAAAAATCAAATCCCTATATTCTGACCCTCAAATATCTTTCATGTGACGATCTCTTTGTTCCTATTATGCTAAGAAAATAATTTATTTTGATTGGTGGGAACTACTGACCTACTCATCTTCAAAAGTATGTTATTTTCTTTGTTAATAAATTCTTATTCTACTACAGATAGTTGTCTGATAAAAGGTTTCTGAGAATTTGTATTTTAGTAGCTGATGGAATGACATTCCTGACTTTGTCTCCAGTGCTTTGTGTGCTTTTATTTTCAGCAGTTGAGATAATAGTGTCTGGTAACTACTGTCCAGTCAGGAAATAGAATTTAAGTTAGGAAATTCAGTTATTAAATTCAGTTATCCCTTTCTGTATAATTCAGATGAACTGTGTTAGAGGTTGTGGTGCTAGAGAGTTAATAGGTAATCCTACGTATTACTTAATGCACACACAATAAGTTGTCCAAAGTCAGAGGAAAAGGAGGTAATTTATCAGACTATGGTTACAGCTTTGTATGAGGGAGTCTGTGAGGTTGCAGGGCTCTAAATGGATTTGTTGTTGTATTGACTGAATTCTTCAAGAACTTTTTCTCAAAAAAAAAAATCTGGAAAAACCAAACCAAACCAAACCAAACCAAACCAAACCAAACCAAAACAAAACTTCTTGTTGAAATTGGAGCTAGCCTCAAGAAAGTGTTCCATATATGTTCGAAATCCACTATTCAGTGCCAGATTTGTAAAGAATTTCCCCTCTTCGGATGTAGCCTGGCATCACATTTTTAATAATGTTCCTGTCTAGACATCACCTGAAAATGAAGTTAACAGACTTTTGTCTCATGCCATGTGATTTTCCATTCAGAGCCCAGAAAATTGATACATTTGGAAATTTGTCCACTTGCTATGCTTTGAACTTGTTACATTGAAACTAAGATACCTTAATCAAAGTATTTGTTTATACTGTACAATATTTGATACTGGATTATGGGAAGGTGCTCATTGATTTAGCATCTCATGATTTATTTTTTGTTCATTTTTGTTTATTTTATTTTATTTTAATTTCCAGGTCCCTTCCTGCCAAAAAAAATATGTTGCACTTTTAATGGAATAGGCTTGGGACTGAGAATAATACGGTAGAATGAGATGGTGTTGAAGAGGGTTTTGGACAAAAAAGTGGAGGCAGTTGTCATGTGTCAAGGATAAGTGATTGGGTATAACATAGACTTGGCTGCTGGATACGTAGTCTTCTGTGACACAGAGGAGGTCAGCCTGTAAGACATTTTCTGACTTAATAAAAAGGTTATGAGTAAGAGAATGAGTGATGAATGGCATTCCTCGGGTGTTGGTACTGGGACCAATGCTGTTTAACATCTTTGTTGGTGACATGGGCAGTGAAATTGAGTGAACTCTCAGCAGGTTTGCCAGTGACACCAAGTTGTGCAGTGTGATCAACATGCTGGGGGGAAGCAATGCCATCCAGAAGGACCTTGACAGGCTTGAGAGGTGGTTCCATGTGAACCTCATGAAGTTCAGCGAAGCCAAGTACAAGGTCCTGCACCTGGGTCAGGGCAATCCTAAGTACAAACACAGGCTAGGTGGAGAATATATTGAGAACAGTCAAGCAGTCTTGGGGAGAAGGACTTGGGGGTGCTGGTTGAAAAGATCAATGTGACCCAGCAATGTGTGCTTGCAGCCCAGAAAGCCAACTGTATCCTTGGCTGCATCAAAAGAAACATGGTCATCAGGTCAAGGAATTTGATTCTCCCCCTCTGTTCCACTCTAAAGAGACCCCACCTGGAGTACAGTGTTCAGCTCTGGGGCCCCTAACATTATAAGGGCATGGACCTGTTGGAGCATGTCTGAAGGAGGGCCACGAGGGTGATCAAAGGGATGGAGCACCTCTTTTATGAAGACAGGCTGAGGGAGTTGGGGTTGTTCAGTCTGGGAAAAGAGGTCTCCAGTGAGACATTACAGTGGCCTTTTGATACTTAAAGGGGGCCAACAAGGAAACTGGAGAGAGGCTTTTTATAAGAGCATGTAGTGATAGGACAAGGGGTAATGGCTTTAAGCTAAAAGAGGTTAGATTTAGATTAAATATAAGGAAGATATTATTTACTCAGAGGGTGGTGAGGCTCTGGCACAGGTTCCCCAGAGAAGCTGTGGATGCCCCTTCAGGAGAATTGTTCAAGGCCAGGTTGGATGAGGCTTTGAGCAATCTGATCTAGTGGGAGGTGCCCCTGCCCATGGCAGGGGGGTTGGAACTAGGTGACATTTAAGGTCTCTTCCAACCCAAACTATTCTATGACTCTCTGAATATCTAACCAAAGTAGAAATGGTGTTAATGAAAAGAAATACATGAACAGAAAATGAATTAGGAAAAGATGGTGGTAGCACAGAATAGCTATATAGTGCTTCAAAGGTAAAAGTATGAATTTTTCACTGAAAGAAGTGAAGTCACTGACACTGATGACTTTTTATGACAATATTTCGTAAAGACTAAAATTAAATATATAAATATATTCTTTACAAAGGCTCATTACAGTGGATAGATAGCCACACAGCAACTAGTACAGTGACCTCTATTACTTATCTATATCTTATTGAAACATTTCTTCTGTATCTCATTTATATATTTTTCCTTCATCATCC
The DNA here is from genome assembly GCF_963932015.1 of Anas acuta. Lineage (NCBI taxonomy): Eukaryota > Metazoa > Chordata > Aves > Anseriformes > Anatidae > Anas > Anas acuta. The sequence goes on along the minus strand of NC_088980.1, from coordinate 114,992,630 downwards.
CTCTAATTACAGGACATGTTAAAGTAATTAGGGAGCCCTTATGGTTCTTGTGTGCATTTCAGTAACATGTTCAAGTAATCTGTAACCTAGGTGATCAATCCTTTATTTACAAGGCAGGTTTTATTTATCTGTGACATGTTTATATAATATATAGAGTTCAGTGCTACTTTTTCTATCTGATGTAGCTCAATGCATATGGCTGTAGCAAATATTTACACTTCTTCACCATTTCCAAGGATTCACATAAACAGAATGCTATACTCAAGCACTGTGTCTGTATTGTGAATATTTCTTAATTTTCTTATGCTTATGACCTATATGATTTAATTTTTGTCATACAGAAGAATTATTTGCAGACAATTGAAGTAGTTCCAGAGAATCACAGAATCACAGAATTTCTAGGTTGGAAGAGACCTCAAGATCATCGAGTCCAACCTCTGACCTAACACTAACAGTCCCCACTAAAACATATCCCTAAGTTCTACATCTAAATGTCTTTTAAAGACTTCCAGGGATGGTGACTCCACCACTTCCCTGGGCAGCCTGTTCCAGAAGAAGCTGTGCCATTTTCTGCATGGCTAATACATACCTATTTTTCCTTTAGGATGTGATATTCAGAACTGAATGAATTAGTAAACAAATATTCAGAGCTTAGCATGATTCTAATAAGCCCATATTGCTGAGACCACACACATAAATCCACCAAATGAAGTGACCTGAATAAGTCTATCATTTATAATGTCATTACAAACAAAAGTGAAGCCTGAACACTCCTAATCATATTTTTATTATATCGTTCTTTGGACAAACAAATAAATTCAATACATATTGTTATTCCAAAGAGTCTTCCAGAATTAAATGAGTTGTGCTAGATCCCTTAATGGCAAGGAGAGATTTGCCTAAGCAACTTTCTTGAATCTGTCAGTAAAAGTTTGCTGTTATGTCAGAATTAGTGTCACACTGCCCTAGAAATGTTGCAAAAGCTAACCCCTTGGGAATGAAGGATACAAAAGCTCTTCATAGAATTAACTTCTACATCTTGAGGTTTATATGGAACAGGAACACCAAATTTGGGAAAATTGGGAACACCAAATTTGGGAAAATTCACCAAAATGAGAACACCAAATCTGGAAAGCAAAAAATGTGTATTCTTTGTCAATGAGAAATGGCTTTAAAATGCTCCTCTACACGTTGTTATTTCTTTGTATCTGATGCAATAACTACAGATGATTACTCGATTACTCTACAGACACACAATTTAGGTGACAAAATTACTAGTCATAGGTAACTAACATAGTTAGAATATGCTATATTAGTGGTCAATAACGTTGAAAGTAATCTGATTCTGACTTGAATGATATGCATAATAGAGACACAAATGACACATAAAAAGTTCCTCACAACACTGAACTAATGCATTTAACTGTTCTAGTTAAAATCCAGTGTAATTTTGACATCTTGGGCCTGTGATATAATTAAAGCACATCAACATCTCTTCCTATTCTATTTGTCTTTGTGACGCTTTAAAAGCTTACAAGGTATACAGCCTAACAAAGTTAAGGGCAGAATAATAGTGATAGCTGAGATCATGTGGCAGACAGATTTTGAAGATTTGTTTGGGGAAGAAAAAAATAATTAAAAAAATCAACATATCAGCAAAATGTTTTTAATGGCAGACTATATGTCTGATTTCCATTTCCAGCACAAATCCATAGAGGAACATGGGCAAGGCTCCCTGCTAGACTGCTTACTTTCTGACGCTTGGGTCAGATGATTTGGGTTTGCCACCATCGTGCTTCAGGGAAGCAACATGCAGCATCAGCCACAGCATGCTGCTCCATCTGGCATCTACTCTGCTAAGCTTCAGGTATAAGAAAGCCCTTTACTTTCATTTTTCTTTTTCTCCAGCTTTTCTTTGGGTTTTAGGAAATGACAAGGATGAGCAGGTTGTTGCTTAATTTATTTTGTCAGCATGACTTTTGGATTTAGATTTCCAAAGCTGATTAGGGGATTAAGCTGTACAATTGCCACTAATGTTAACCTCCTTCTATCTAGTTTGAGAATTAAAGCATGTGTCTTTGGGTTTTACAATTTAATGACAATATAAATTTTATATACAAATTATGGGATTCTGTAACAAGGAACATTTGGGATCAACTGTTTCTCCTTTTGTACTAAAAACACCCAACACTTGCTGCACAACTGGTTGAACAAAGCAAAGTGTGGAATAGAAGTAGAAAGTGTTCTCAAAATAAATAAATGAACTAATCCTAGTTTCTGAATTTTAGAAATATATGCATATAAACCTGAAATAAAATTCAATTAGCTTCATACTTCAGTGAGAAATAAATACCTGGGAACCCTAGATGAGAATGAGAACAACCTAGTCTTATAATTTCTTTGAAAATATTATGAACAAATAGAAAAATATTTTAAATAAAATATTAAAAAATCCAAATACAGATTTAAAGATTGTACTCTTAATGAAACAAAAACCAACAGCAATAAAAGGCTACACCATTCATAATGAAACAATATTTAACTTTTTTTGCATTTTGTCACATTGATCATGATTACAAATGTCAGACTTGAATCTATATTTCAAGCCTCCATATGAAAGGTGCATTAAACAAACACTGCAAGATCTGGCAGCACAGTAGACTTTTGTTCCTAAAGAACAAAAGAATAATTAACTACATTGATGCCTGGAATGTCTGACTTTTCATTTCAGATGTTCCTATTATTTCAATGGCATCTTTTATTATTTGTCTTCTGGACTGCCATAGAATTTGAATGCAAAGACTGAAAAATCTGTTTTGTTTCTCTGGCCGCCATTGATATGGATGATTTGACTTGTCCTTTTCATATGTTTTTCATAGGTACTCCATTAGGTCATGTTAGCAAAATAGAGCACTTAATTGTAAAGAACTTTGCCTGAATTTCACCTCTCCTTCTCACTTCTCATAAAAAAAAAAAAAGTTATTTTCAGTGAAAATGAAATAATACATGAGATAACATTTCAACCTAATAATTGCCATTTAGGAATGTCAATTTATCATTGACAGTTTATGGAGTATTGCATTACGTACTAATACATATGAAGCATTATGGTGATCTTCTCATAGAATCATCCAGAATATGTAACAAACCTCATTTAAGGAAAGAAAATAATGTCAGTACTTTGACATTATGGTTGAATCTTGACTACACATATATGTAAGGGAAAGTCAGTCTTTTGAAAGTCCATTTCAGTCTGTAGGAATGATGTACATAATATGCAGATTTGCAAAAATGAAACAGCTTAAATTTCATGATGAGATAAAGAGACTGGAAGTGATTACTGTAGAAAAGTGCTTTTCCTTCATACAAAGACTTCTGAGAGGCGAAAAGTGCTGCTAATATTGTCGGAATTTGTCATGCATGCAGTAAATTAATCTGGAAGTTAGGTCCAATAAGAATGGGGTTCTTATATTCATTAGTGTTAATTGTACTTTTGGATCAGTATTTTACCAGCATATTTAGTGTTTAAATTATAAATGAAGCCATTTCAATTGCTAGTGGGAAAGGATAGCTTATTTTAGTCTCTGGAAATCTCATATGAATTCTCTGATGTATGTCTTCACTAACTTTGATTTTCATTTTCACAAATAGAAATTAAACCTTGGGTTTTAAATTAAAAAATATTATGTTCATTAAATTGAAGGGAAATAAATTAACAAAAGAACAATTTTATGCATTACCTTAATCTGACATTGTATTTCTGATGTTAAAAAAAAAAAATTGTACAAAAATCCTTTTTTTACACTCTGATGTACAAAATCTTTTTATCGTCAGTACCACTAATAGAATAATGGATATTACATTATATTGTAATATAATGTTATACAATGACAAGCAAAAGCAAGTTGAAAATCTAAGTCTACAGCTGGAAACCTTTGTATGTAGTTATATACTGAAATATTATTTTTTGTAAGCAATATTTTTCATTTAAAAAAAAATCAAACCATTTATACATATTTTCCCAAAAGTTTACTCTGGTGGTATTACTCGCACAATTACAGTTACACAGAAATACCACTTGTAATTTGCTGCTCCTAAAACCAGGATGTGGATTTGTTCTAAAGTAATCAAGATGACAATGATACACAGAAGACTACAAGCTCCTCACCACTGTGCCACAGAGATCCAGATCATTGACAACCTAAGGGAGGCAGAACTAGCTCTGCAAGCAAATGCAAGACAGTCAGTTCGGTGTGTGATAGAGCTCTAATCTGCTATACCCTGCACATGACTAGTGTGAGGGTGGTGTGGTGTGTGATTAGACTAGTGTCTAATCACTAGTGTGGTGATTAGACTTACAGAGCTTGTATGTGAACTTAAGTCAAACCACTCTAATGGCCCATCTCTGCCAATGTTTTCTGCCATTCTCAGTGGCCTCATGCATGCCTGCTATGTTTGACACATAGATGATTTATTTTGTGGAGAAGTTTTACCCAGAACCTTTTATTCTACCTCTTCAAGAAAATCAAACAGGCAGAAGAGCTCTCTTGTGGTGCTCAGCTATTTGTTAAGCTGTATTTAAAACTTCTTTGTTTGGCCAGACTGGGACACATGGCATAAACTTAGTTTTGTAGCTTATGGCCATCAAGGAATAAATACTTTCAGAGCTACCACTATGTTCACATGTTTTAAATATAATGTGTTTCATTTTATTTTTTTTTTAATTTTAAATATGTGCATTAATATGTGCAGTTCTATATATGCCTGGTATATTCACTATCCAGGTCTGTTTAACAGTCTCCTTGTCAGAAGCAGATCTGGTACATACAGTTCCAAGTTACACAGCTGCAAATCCAATTTTGTTTTTATGATGATCTATCCTCCTTGAAAAAGGTCATCTTTGAGAACTTTAACTTGCTCTGGGCATATGTTTTGTGTTTTGTTGTTGTTATTGTAGTTATTATTGTATATTTTTGTTTGTTTTCATCATTGAAACAAATAGTATCTACTCCTAGTTCTCTGAGAAGTACCACTGAGTGACCTTTGACAAATTTAACTTTCAGCAAACCACATCTGTATACCAGTCTTCCTGGGTATCTTCTTAAACAGACGTTATTCTGTACATCCCATTATGGCATAGGTCATTCTGAAGAACAAAACACAAAACAATATCTTTTTCTTTTCCATCTTCATAGCCTCAGGTGGGATGTCAGGCTGCATCTTTCTAGTATACAAAATGGACTTAAGCTGTTTTTCTGCCCAGGGGGCCATGTGGCAGAGCACAGCCTGCCTTCCTATGTCACAGTCTCTTGTTTCTCTCCCAATCATCATCCAAGCAGGGCAGCCTCATCCATGCCTCATCCAGCCTCATCCATGCTCATTCCCTACTGGGAACAGTGCTTTTTCTTTTCTGTTCTCTGCAATGTTGTTTGGGACAATGCTAACTGGCACAGGCTAAAGTGGTGGTGAGCTGTGCAAGTAGCTGGATAGAATGACAAACACCAAAAGCCCAGACCCTAGATACGGAAGTTAACACTCTATACACAATGTATCTTCCTAGAACTTCCCCTGTTGGTTAAGAGCTTTGCTCTACTTTTTAGTAAAACATTTTTGTTTTCAAACCTCTTTTGCTTGTTTGTTTGTTTCTTTGTTCTTATGGTTTTCCCTGTTCTTCTTTTCCCTTCTTTCTCTCCCTCCCTCCCTCCCTGCCTCCCTGCCTTCCTCCCTTCCTCCCTTCCTCCCTTCCTCCCTCTCTTCCTCCCTTCCCTCCCTTCCCTCCCTTCCCTCCCTTCCTTCCTCTTTTTTTTTCTCTTCTCTCTGTCTCTCTCTCTTTCTCTCTTTCTCTCTTTCTCTCTTTCTCTCTTTCTCTCTTTCTCTCTTTCTTTCACTTCCCTGGACACCATATCTTCTCCAAAACCCTTTCTATCCTCGTAAAATCTGTTTTCCTGTCTCCTAAATACTAATTCTCCAGAAATCTATCTCCAGAAATCTAGAGAAAGATGTAGCTTAATCTTCTTGTTTTTCTCTCTTGGTGTTTCTCTCAATCCTCTTCTAAACTTGTCAGAGTGTTTTGTCATCCTGTGGATACACAGCATCTCTGGGAGGAAAAGTATCTGCACTGACAAGTTGCTTCCCAAAACTAAACTAGATCATAATAGGCAATAGATTGTGGAGGCATACAAGAAAGTAATTTGGAACGACTGCATCATTTACTTCTGCACAACATAGTTAAGGCCCATGACTGGTGACTCATTTGAATTACCCTGAGGTAATATGGTATTATACTCAAAATCTTGTTTATGGGCAAAGTAGAAGCATACCTTATGTACAAGTAAAGCCATAAAAGTTACTGTTAGTATATCTGAAATCTTAAGAGTATAGTCAGTATTTCTACAAATCTAATTGCTACAGGAAAATAAAAAATATGTATGTAGTGAAAATTGTAATATGTTTATTAGTTCCTTCCCCTTTTCCTGTTTTTACACTCATTCTTCCCCTGCTCCTCTGCATCATATCTCTGGTAGCTTCACTCTGTTTATGAGTGTTATGGTGGGTTGTCAGTAGATGGATCTCTTCACTGGGTCAAAAATGACATTCACATTGATGGCTTTTTCCTCCTTCTATGATCCTGCTGAGGTCACCTTTAGACATTTGCTAACATGTTCTCAGACCTTTGAACATTCATCCCTGATCTCCAGCTCCATGTGACACCTGAATTCACTATATACAGTGCCTTTAATTGCGGAAGACATTATTTCTTCTGTTTGTTACCCCTAATGCTAGCTGTGGCTAGCAGGTCTGCATTTCTTTAGTTAACAATTGGTGATTTGTTCATAGCTATGGAATCTCCAGTGGGGTCAAGCTTGTGCCCCATCCTATGCCTGCTCTCTTCTACCCTGCATCTTGTGTTTCCTCTTTTCAAGTGCCAGGCACGTATTTCTCCACACTGAAGATGTTAGAGTCACATCTCATTCTACCTAGAATAACTATCTAGAATAACTGGTTTTACTGCTAGCTATCTAAAGTTTTACCTGTACCACAAAGGCTAAAGAAAAGGAAGACAGATTAGCCATCATCAGTTAGAGATATTGCTGTCACAACTAAGCCAAATAGAACAAAGTTGTAGACAGCTCAGAAGTTTGGATAGAACAGATCTCACAAGCATCAGTCCTGAAATCTCACAAATTCAGCTCAAAGCTTATGGCCTGTTACTAGCAATGTCATTACTGTATTAGAGATGCAATAGTTCTATCAAATCAAAAATTTCTGTAATAAAAGGGATTAATTCATATTTGGGGGAACAATACACAATATCTAAATAAAATTGAATATTTTTCTATGAAGCACTCACAAAAGTACAAGATCCACACCTACATTATCAACTTCCAGCTGTAATGATTAAAAAGTGCAACACTATGTAATCCAGAAACATAATGGTGATTAAACTGAAATGTTCTTGGTCACCGAGTGGAGCAACCTGATAGACTGCAGGCACAAAACTATCAGCAGAGACTTCAGGGTTACAAAACAGTAATGTGCAATTCAATTGTTTTGGATATTGTGACGAATTTTTTTTTGCCTTATCACAACAGTGCACCATCAGAGAGCTGTTCTACTTTTGCCAGGATTTCAGCTAACTTTAGTGATATGAATATTGATAATGGATCTCACAGTGTACCAAGGCTTCCCTCCTCATTACCTCATGATGCACTAGCCACTGGCTAGTGGCTAAACTTACAGAAATATCTAAGAACTTTGTGGTTTTAGCTCATTTGTTTAATTTTCTGGCTGGAATAACTCTTTCTTTTCCACTAAGGGCTTGTCCTGGTTTCAGTTAGGATAGAGAGAGTTAATTTTCCTCCTAGTAGGTGGTAGGCTGCTACGTTTTGGATTAGAATGAGAAGAGTGCTGATGGCATGCTGATGTTTTAATTGCTGCAGAGCAGTGCTTACAGAATCACAGAATCACAGACTTGTCTAGGTTGGAAGAGACCTCAAGATCATCGAGTCCAACCTCTGACCTAACCCTAAGAAGTCCTCCACTAAACCGTATCACTAAGTTCAACATCTAAACATCTTTTAAAGACCTCCAGGGATGGTGACTCCACCACTTCCCTGGGCAGCCCATTCCAATGCCTCACAACCCTTTCAGTAAAGAAGTTCTTCCTAATATCCAACCTAAAACACCCCTGGCACAACTTTAGCCCGTTCCCCCTCATCCTGTCACCAGGCACATGGGAGAATAGACCAACCCCCGCCTCACTACAGCCTCCTTTAACGTACTTACAAAGAGTGATAAGGTTGCCCCTGAGCCTCCTTTTCTCCAGGCTGGACAAACCTAGCTCCCTCAGCCACTCCTCGTAAGACTTGTTCTCCAGACCCTTCACCAGCTTCGTCGCCCTTCTCTGGAGAACCTTGATGTCCTTCTTGTAGCGAGGGGCCCAAAACTGAACACAGTACTCGAGTTGCAGCCTCACCAGAGGAGACAATCACTTCCCTAGACCTGCTGGCCACAGTGCTTCTTATGCAAGCCAGGATGCTGTTGGCCTTCTTCGCCACTTGAGCACACTGCTGGCTGATATTCAGCCAACTATCAACCAATATTCCCAGGTCCTTCTCCGCCAGGCAGCTTTCCAACCACTCATCTCCCAGCCTGTAGCTCTGCTTGGGGTTATTGCACCCCAGGTGGAGGACCCAGCACTTGGCCTTGTTGAACTTCATGCAGATGACCTCAGCCCATCGGTCCAGCCTATCCAGATCCTTCTGCAGAGCCTTCCTACCCTCAAGCGGATCGACACACGCGCATAGCTTGGTGTCATCTGCGAACTTACTGAGGGTGCACTCGATCCCCTCATCCAGATCATCGATAAAGATATTAAATACAACTGGCCCCAGTACCAAGCCTTGGGGAATGCTACTAGTGACTGGTCTCCAGCTGTCTTTGACTCCATTCACCACAACTTTTTGGGCCCAGCTATCCAGCCAGTTTTTAACCCAATGAAGTGTACACCTTCTCTCCCAGCCTTGCCATTGTTCCCCCTGGCACAGCTCTAATAAGCCTTGTGTCATGCCCATCCCCCTTCTCACCTAGTTTAAAGCCCTCTCAATGAGCCCCGCCAGCTCCTGGCCTAGGATCCTTTTTCCCCTTAGAGATAGGGACCCGTCTGCAGCCATCAGGCCAGGTGCCGAGTAAAGCACCCCATGGTCAAAAAAAAAAACAACAAAATTTCTGTGTTGGCACCAGCCTCTGACCCACATGTTTATCAGGTGGGCTTTCCGTGTCCTCTCTGTACCCCTCCCTGCCACCGTAGCGATGGACGAAAACACCACCTGTACTCCCGCTCCATCCACTAACCGTCCCAGTCCCCTAAAATCCCGTTTGATAGTCTTCAGGCTTCTCTCTTCAGTGTCATCACTGCCAGCGTGGACTATTAAAAGAGGATAATAGTCAGAAGGGTGAGCCAGGTTGGGAAGCTTTCTGGCAATGTCCCTGACCCTGGCCCCAGGGAGGCAACAGACTTCCCTATGGCTAGGGTCAGGCTGATGAATAGGTCCCTCTGTTCCCCTAAGAAGGGAGTCACCCACAACAATCACCCTTCTTTCTGTCCTGGTGGAGGCAGTCCTGAGGCGTGGAGTTGACTTCCTCGCCCTAGGCATCCTCCTGGGTAGACTTTCTGCCTCTTCCTCAGCTACCGGTCTCTCAAGCTCCAGGGCCTCAAACCTGTTGCATAAGGGCACATGGGAAGGTGGGGCCGGTGGGGGGGACATCGCCTGTGATGTCAAGTAGGGACCTGTTTCCATTCCTCCTCAACTCCTAGGTCCCATCCCTCTGCTCAACAGCAACAGTGCAGGGGTTCCACCCCCATCTGGGGTGTCTCACCCTGGTGCCTGTCCTTCAGGCTGTGCAGGGAGTTGCTCCACAAGTCTATCTCCCGTGCACACTCCCTGATATCCCTCAACCTCTCGACCTCCTCCTTGAGTTCTGCCACGAGGCGGACCAGGTCGTCTACCTGCTCACACCTCATGCACAGTCTTTCTGCTGCCTGCAGGTGGTAGCAACAGGCTCAGGCACTCCCTGCATCCAGAGACATGAACGGCCACAGTTTTGAGCGGGCAGTCAGTCTGGGTGTGTACAGACTTCCTAGAGAGAGCAGTGTGCCTGGTGGAGACCATTGCAGCTGAGCTAGCAGTAGACTGCCTTTAGAGGTGGTGTTCGTATGGGCAGGGCGGGATGCTCTGCCCTTCCTGCTCGCCCTGCCTGTGTGAACTGCCTCACTAACTCCCGCGCTAATCCCTTCTGACGCACCATGCCCTGTTTGCTCGCCCTGTTCACCACGCTCCTGGTCGCTCGTGCTCCCTAGGGGCAGCTTTTGAAGGGCCAGGGAGGGGGCGCTGCTGGCTCCACCTATGCCTTGTTCACACCTCATTCACCTCCCTCGCGAGGGCTGCCGGGTCCTGGCGGCTCCCTCAAGTGGGCTCGATGCTGGAAAAATTAGCCCTGCCTGTCCGATCCCCTGCTCCGCTGCAGAACACCTCTGCCCCAGAGCCAATCGTCTCAGCAAGCCAAGCCAAGGACTTTTCAGCTTTTTTACACCAAGACAAGGACTTTTCAGCTCCTCACTCTGTCCTGCCAGCGAGCAGGCTGGGTGTGCAGCAGGAGCTGGGAGGGGACAGAGCCAGGACAGCTGACCCAAACTGGCCAAAGGGGTATTCCATACCATCTGATGTCATGCTAAACAATATATAGGGGTGGCTAGCCGGGGTGGGGGAGCCAGCTGCTCGGGGATAGGCTTGGCATCAGTCAGCGGGTGGTGAGCAATCGCACTGTGCATCACTTGTTCCATACACATTATTTATTATTATTATTATAATTGTTGTTGTTGTTATTATTATTGTTATTATTATTTTCCTGTCTTAATAAACTGTCTATCTCAACTCATAGGCTTCACTTTCCCGTTTCTCTTCCCCATCCCAGAGAGGGAGGGGGGAGGGTGAGCGAACGGCTGTGTGGTGTTTAGCTGACAGCTGGGTTAAACCACAAAAGGGCTAAATAAGTCTTTCTGGCATTGCAGCCTACAGTTCTTACATACTTACTTGTCTGTAAGGCTCACTGTTCAAGGCTGGCTGCACCCAAATGGTGACCTCATTGCTCTTGCCTTCAGATCTGGAGAACCTTGTTATCAATGCCTCTAAAGACCTATGAATGGACTATGAGAAAGAGGTATAACAGCAACCTACAATTATTATTTATTCAACTCTGTCAACTCTGAGTGCATACATTCATCTATCTATGTAGGATGGCCTTATACAGGTGTTTCTGACAGTACCTAGAATAGTGGAAAATTGGATAGTTTCCTGTTTATCTTACTGGACTTTGCATCAACTTTTGGTTGCTTCTCAATGTCTCACAGACTGTAACTCCTAATTTTCTTGTAAATTTGAGATACCTTTAATAGATTAGACAGAATTCACTACTCACCGTGTTTCTGAGCTGAAAGTATGCTTTTTCCTATTATTATCTGTTATTATACATGATTTCTTAGAACAAAACAAAACAAAAAAAAACCTACAATTTAAAAATAATGCAACTTGAAGAATAAGGTACTTTATTACAAGAAAAGCATAGATTTGAAAAAGGAAGTATATTTTGACCTGAAAACTTGAAGTGATGTGTAATCTTCAAAGATTTTTGAGGTGAAGTAGTTTGTTCCAGTCAGTCAGTACTGCCACTTCTTAGCTTCTTTCCCCCTTTGCATGCCATAAAGCAATGCTCTCAGACCAAGTTCCTTCTCCAAGGGTCATTCCATGATTTGGTGCCTAAATGGCCTTGGAAGCTGGATTAAAAACAAGGCACCAATTTTCCCTCTTCATAGAAAGGAGGGAAAGCATAGAAAGCAGTGCTGGAAAGGACCTTCTATAAATGTCCTATCTACCCTATTACATAAATGCAGGGTCAGTTTATCAGTTCAGAGCATGACATTACAAACATCCTCAGCATGTGGGATTTACACTGAGTTTTACTTGTCCACTCTTTGAAATGTAAAGAGCTTTAGTAAACATCTTTTAAGATTGTCATGTAAGTGTGAATTTTACAGACATTAATCGTACAACTGACATGCTGAATTTTGGTTTGGTGAGTTTTTGAATCTCTGTTAATGTTGCAAATCACCATTTGTGAGTTGTTCAGATCTTTCTATTGCAGTGCTGATGCAAGGTGCAGTCAACAGTAAACTTATTTTAAACATTACAGTCTGCTTTTCACTCCAGTAAGTCACAAAATATTTTTGTATTTCCAGTTGATATTGAGGATAAACTTCAAAGCATTTTTTTACATTTCAGATTTCTGGGAAGTGTTTCTTTTATGTCATATGGATTATGAACAGATCTTGTTCATAATTTTTGTCCATATTCTTTCTGTAATTTCCCAGTATTGAAACATTCCATTTACAGAAAAAAAATGATGAAGGAAGAACATGGCAGATCTTAAGCAATCTTTAAACATTGGCTTATTCAAATATAAATTACATCCAAAATAGTTTTGAAACCAATGTTCATACTCGAAGTGCAAATTGAACATTTATGAGAAACAGCCAAAAATATGTTAATTTTTATTCTTTGTGCATATATTGTATGACATAATAGTATATATGCAATAAGACTGCATGCCAACAAAACACGAGCAACAGTAGTTTCTCACATTCAGTATTAAAGGTGCTATCCAAAGTCTTTGCATGAATCCTGAAAAAAATAAAATGACATACATGCCTTTATCTTGTCAACAAAAACTCTTATCACTTAGCACAGAATTATTAAATATGGAGATAAAATGAAATTTTATTTTTTAGACTGTTTCTAGATCCAGTGGAAATCATAGAATGGTTAATCCACATTTTTGTTTGTTTTCATATTTTATATAAGCACTGTATATTTGTCTCGGGAATGGAAGAAATCTAAATAACAGATACTGAAGGTTTGATTGAATTCTAGTACTACAAATTGATGCTTTAAAATATGAGTATGAGGCATCAATTTGATATTTTCCATATCAGCAGTCTTTCTTAGATTTCCCAGTGCAATTCAAATTGACTGTGGTATTCATAGAAATGTAGAGATAGAAAAGACATATTAACTTGTGTGGTCAGTCCATCATCCTGCCAGCATAAGGTTCTATTTTATGGTGACTTTTGCAAGCTAGTTTAAAATGATTTAGAGAGTGAAATTTTGACCAACACCGCGGAAACTAATAGACTTGTGGGCAAGTAAGCTTCTCCTAATAATTGTTTCTCTTCTTCTGAGTTCTGTCCATTCTGCTGCTGCTTCTACCTAAATCACTGGTATATGTATAGATATATTTTCTACTTATACTTTCTAAGTAGCTATAGACCTCAGTTGTTGTTTAGGTAATCTTTACAGTTTCATTCTTTTATTTCAGCTTCATAAATAAATTTATGTGCTGGGTCTGTTATGCTTAAAACCAAAACAAATTTGAAGCTTAAGTTTGTATGTTGCATGCTGAGAGAAAATGTGCAGTCAGCTACCATAAGTCAGATTGTGGGAGCTAATTTGGTAAGAAATGAAATATGTCAGATTGTTTCTGCAGTCCTTTTTTGTAAAGAAATCTCAGTGATGAGAATCCCTAATAAATGTTGAAAAAAAACATCATATTGTGTCAGCTTTTTTTGTTTGTTTGTTTGTTTGTTTTCTCCTGGAAATATACATCAAACAAATTATGAACTTTTCTCTGCTTCTGTTTATCACCTAGTTATTATATTTCTTGGGAAAAGCTCTCATAGTATTTATAACTAATGGAACTTTGAAAAATTATGGTTTGATTGTACTACAGTAGTTGTATATTTGCATAGGATATGGTTATAGAGATTTTAGGCTGACAGCAAATGTGAATGACTTTACAAATGTGCAAATACTGGAAAATCCCAAATTCATCTGATATGTCCTAGACTTCATTAAGCATGTGCAATCATATTAAAAGAATCCAAAGATTTTTCTTCTGTGAATAATGATGTAATGCTTCTGGAAGCCAGTAATACTTGGTTTACATGTTTTCTTTTAAGATCTAAGCACACTTTGTGTGGAAAACATATACATATTTATAGTTAAGAACCCAGCATGCTTCCTCTGGAAATTCAGTGATTTCCCACTAGTGAAAGCTGTGCTGCTCTAACGTGAATGGTGTCAGTATGAAAAGGGAATAATAATTAAATGTGGAGATCATGTTTAGTGCAGAATGATGATGGAAATAACATCAGCTATTCCAATTAACTAGTGAAGGGATCAGGAATAGTGACAATATGAGCCTGACTAGAAAAGGACTGGAAAAAGTCAGCTATTTATTTCTAAAATAATATAAATATTCTTATGCAAAATATTATAGGAAGTTTCAAAAGGAATTCTCCCTTTGTTAAAATAATTGGTCCTTTACCTTGCCTCACAAGTATTGCAGTGACATTCTGCTTATTATCTATGATTCTTAGGCATGATTTAAATTGACTTCTCTCATCACCTCCACTGTATCTCTCTCATCAGTTACTCACTACAAATGCTTATAAATCCAGTGACCTTCCAGAAGATTTTTGGAGCTTATATAAAAGGGTAAAAGAATCATACTCTTTTTTTTTTTTTTTTTCTTCCTAATCAAAACTAGTTACAGAAACTCAAAGCAACCATAGGTCAAAGTTTACAGATAAGAAAGGAGGGAATATCTAGTGTAGTTCATCCAATTTAAGTCTCTAAGATGTCATAAAAATCTATTTGCACATTTGTCCAGATGAAAGAGGACCTGGCAGCATAAGGTTTATCCCACCAGAGTAAGGAAATATAGAGCAGTGCTGGGGTGTATGTTAGGGTAGGAGGTGAATTCCAAGGCAAAACACAAGAACATCTGTGGTGGTTTTACCGCGCTAGGCAGCTAAACACCACAACCGCTCTCTCACTCCCCCTTCCTTAGGTGAGGAGGGGAAGAAGTAAAGCTGAGATAAGGATAGGGTTGAGATAAGGATAATATAAAGTTGATAATATAATTAAAGGGAAAAAATAATAATTATTAAGGAAAGATTATTATTAACTAAACAATTTAACTAAAGGGAAAAAAAAAACAGGGTGGGGGGAAAAGGGAAAACAGACGGGGAAAGGGTAAATTCCCAACAAATGAGAGATGCTTGACCACGTCCTTGAAGCAGGGCCTCAATGCACATAGTCGGTGTTTGGGAAGAGGACTGACGTTTTCACAGCAAGAGCCCACCCCTCCCATCTTCCTCCTGTTTCCACCTTTTATCGCTGAGTGTGATATCATATGGTAAGGAATATCCCTTTGGTTGGTTTAGGTCTGCTGCCCTAGTAATGTTTCTTTTCTCACTTTTTTGCCTACCCCCTAGGAGGGTTAGAGAGAGTCCTGATGCTGTGCCAGCACTGGTCAGCAGCAGACACAACACTGGTGTGATACCACTGCTGTTCTGGCTACAAGTGCAGAGCACAGCACTGTATGGGATGCTGCAGGGAAAGTTAACATCCCAGCCAGACTCAGTACAACATCATGATGGGGTTAGATGAGCTGGAGGTTTATCTGCTCAAACAGCCTCTGAACAGAAATGGAAGTTCTGTTCAAAAGTATGTGCAAAGTAAGGAGAGAAAAAAAAAAAAAAAAAAAAAAAAAAAAAAAGTGTTATTAAACCAGATTGTTCTACTAACTTGTGCGAATCTTCAGTTGAATGCAGACTGACAGTATGACACCTTCTGGGTGCCACTGTCACACCACACAGATCTGAGCAGGACAGTGGGTGATAATCACTTAGCTGTGGCAACAGTTGCTGCAACTTACAGTCAACCAGAAAATGCAACTTCAGTTAAAGAACTGGAAATGAATCCAGGAGAATGAGGGAAGAATTATCTGGCAATATCCTGAAAAAAAAAAAAAAATAAAAAATAAAAAATGCAAGGATAAAACATACATTGTAATGTACAAAGCTACAGGTGTAACTTTGGTGTGTTCTAGAAATTTATTAGTTTGTTATTGCTACTTCTGTTAATCTGAAATAATAAATTTATATATATATATTATACATTTATATATCTTAATAAATGTATTAAGAATTGAAAACTCCTTTGTGTCTATTTCCCAAACATCAAACACTTATCCATCCAGGGATTAAACAGTAAAAGTAAAATAACAAACTATAGTACTGTTGGTCTGCCCAAATGAAAATTTGTAGTCTTGAAGCAAAACTAATATTAAAGTGTAAAGATGAAAGATAGGGAAGGCTGTAAGCTAGAAGTGCAATGTGGCATCTTTTGTCCCATTCACAGAGATGAGGAATCAGTCTGGTACATTTATGATATTAAATTTTGCCATAGGTTGCTCTGACTGGTTTAATTTATAATTTGAATTAGCTGGAAGCTACAGAAAAAGCAGTGTGGAGAACCAAAAGAAATTTAACTGTTGCTGATGAAGAGTCAAATTGTCAACAAGATCTTTCTGCTGTTGATGGCCTTACTACCTCGTTACTCATCATCCTGAAAGTTAAACTTCGCTTTGTTTCCTTTCTCAACATGGTACAAAATACAACTGTTTACAGTAACTATAGTTTGTATCATTGATCATACATGTAGCTAACTATTCCCACCCATTTCCTTTCTAATTCATCCATATATTCTTTTGTTATAAAGGTGGTCAACGGGTTTTTAGCAAAATTCAGAGTGAAGGTATATGCTATTGTATATGTATGTATATGCTATTATGTACACATAAGAGCTACATGTATAATACTAGAATAAAATGATACTAGTTTCATCACCTTGTTCTTTTCTGTTTCTAATTAAGGTGAAGCATTTGTTTTAAGCCATATGTTTACAAAAGTTTTAAGCCATATGTTTACAAAAGTAATGTAGGTGTCTCTTTCTTCTGAGAGAAAATCCAAGGAAAAACAGATACAGAAATCCATGTGCACAGTGTTTTGCACATTACACTGAACAGAAATTATTTAGCAACATAACTATTTATTTTTTAAGGATGACAGCTGTCAGAAACACAGTGCGGACATTGAGTTAAATACATGTTTGTCTTTCAAAATGATAAATTGTTTGAATGTTTTAACACTTTTCTTCAAAACCTAAGGTTTTCTAGCAGATAGGAAATGAAGATGAAATGCCATGTCTACGTGAAAATGTAGAAGTCTATGGAATATATATATATTTATATTTATTATAATATATTACAATAATATATATTATATATTATTTTATAGTATATATAATTATATTATATAATATATATTATAGCTATTAAGCATTATATAAATAAATTGATATATTGATATATTAATATATCATATGTATGATATATAATATATCATATTATATATATAAGGTATAGCAGATCAATTTGTATGTCTTTACAAAATCACTTACCATGTACTTAGATGTAAACATACAAGTAGGCCAGGCCTCGCTCATGTAGCTTGCTATTTAACTATAATATACATGTATGAACAAAAGTTCAAGCTCAACTAATTTAGAGGGCATACTTCTATATCAGAGAACTGTAATTTTTCAGATCAGTGGGAATATCCCACAAGTCTTAAGTTCATAACAAGTAATTTTATGAATAGGAGTCTTTTGCCTAACAAAAATTATTTTTTATGATAATTCATAAATTATGAAAATAACATTTTCCTCAGGTTTATTTTCTACAACAATTTCTTACTTTTGGTTTAGAAAGAAATTGTGAACTATGAACAAACATGATAAAATATTAACAGAAACTATATTTCAAATTCCTTGTCTTATGCTTAGAGAACTTTTATTATTTGAATTAAATTAATTCAAAAGTATAAACATACAAAGAAGTCATGCTAAATGAAAACTATTAGACATATATCTAATAATAAGTTTAATTTATAAACTCAAGTTATAATAATGGTTATTCATCAATACTTTTTAAATAATACTTTTTTCCTTGTGTTCATGTCTTATTTTAGCTTATAGAGAAGGATATGACCACTTAAAATAAACAAACATAACCACAGTATTGTCTAATCTGGCATAAATAAACAAAACTAACATGAAAGAGTTTTAAAATTGATAATAGTATCATGTACAAATGTAGTATAATTAGTGAAACCTGTTTCTGACTGACAAAGTATTTAGGAAAGTCAGAGTGAAACAACTGATATGTTTGTATTCAAATTAAAGGAGCTTTAATAACAAAATGGTACTAAAACTACCAGTATCAGAGATAAAATCAGGTATTATAGGAAGGAAACAGCAAAGTATGTTCAAGCAACAGTTATGATTGAAATAATTGACTATGTAGAGAAGAAAATTGTTGGGAAACATATAAATTAGCTATTCAATAGAAATAAGAAATGATCAATAACAAGATTAGATTATATCTGAGAAATGCTGAAAAGTACCTGAATGCTAAAGAAGTCAATTGGGCCAAGGTGATCTATCTATGAAAAGCCAGAAAATTCTTGGAGTCTCTTCCTTCAGTCAGTGTATAAACAGGACTGAAGGACTTGTCTGAAGGAACTGGGGAAACCTGGATGGATTCCACATCTGACCTAAAATATGTGGAGTAACCAGACACTTAAATGAAGCTTGCTGGTAACCAAAATACAATTCTTATCTATAGGTGAATTCTACTTTTAGGAAAAACAAACAAACAAACAAACAAACAAACAAAAAAAAAAACAGTCTCTGCATTGGTATTATGTGCTGTAATTGGCTTTTAATTTTTAGATGTACCCACAGTTGAGTTGTACTCCCTGTGTCAATGTACAAGGAGTTAATGATCAGAGTGATTAGGAGGAAAGGATTAAATTTTGATGACAGGAAAGCATGCATAAAGATACTGTTAGCACTGTGTTCAACTCCAAAAGGTCTGATGGTTGTAAAGCTAAATTTGAACTTCTGTGTCCACCATTAAAACACTTGGGAAAACAACACAAGAGCATTCAAGCTTTTTTTCCAGTCAGGCAATCTGTCATCACTGTAAGCATTGCTGTCTTCTCTGATATTTTCCACTTCCAGTTCTGTGCTCAGTTGCCATCTGCCAGTCTTCATTAAGTGTTATCCAGTTTATAGTTCTAGTCACTCACTTTTCTTTTGGGCAACTATCTGTTAAACTTGCAGATATTAGTGAAATACTTGTGTTTTAAAATGCCTTATAAATAAAAACCTGAACTTTGTTAAGTTTAGGCTTCAAAAATAATTATTTTTGTTTTGATGATTCCCAGTATGTGAAAGAGGGGGTATAATATTTTGGGCACATAAAATTTTAAGGCACATTTACACATTGGATGTTTATAGTGCAAAGAACGAAACTGAGCTCCTGACTTTTGCAGTGCACTTCTCTGTGCTATGTCTGTTTCCCTGAACAGACAGCTAGGCTCTCCTGGTACACAAGGAAACCCTCAAAGGCCAGCAGTACACTCTTGGCTACTTCCCTTATCCAGCAAGAACAGTCATAGTGTGAATTCTATGAAAGAGTTGATTTTTGTTTTGAAGAGCTGCTGTGTGGCTTCAACTCCTGATTAAGCCATCTTCCCTTTAGGAATAAGTGACAATTTGTGAAAGGGTTAGGATGTCTATAGATTTCTTTCACTTACCCAAAAGCCAGACAGGCCTTTGATAGCTCACCTGCCAGGTACTCCGAATTTCATAATCTGTGCCCAGATTACACAAGAGGATTTTCCATTTTAATTGTGCAGGTAAATTTGACAGTTTGGGATCAGCCCAAGTAAGTAGCTTGCTGGTAACTTAATCTACTTTTCACACATAGAAGATACAAATGAGAAAGGCTGTTTAATATTCTGTGTAATATTTCAATTAGTTTTGAAATAGTTTATAGCAAAGAACACACATTTTATATTTCTACTGTGCAAGAGGTATAAAAGGACATTTGTGCATGTTTGATCAGGTGTGTTCTGTTGTAATAAGCCCAGTTTCAGTTAGACAATCCAAAACCACTAAACTAGCAATTGAACTTTGTGCATAACTAACTCTTTAATTTATATGCATGGTTGGCATAATACTATGAGCTCAAATGCAATTATTTCACTTTAAAACAGAATCAAATTATACTTACATTTCCCTGCACAGACTGTCTTTGCTAATGTGCCCTAAAATCTATTCAACTAGAAGTTAGACAGCTAGTTACAGAGCTTAGCATCTCCAGGGCGAGGGAGCTCTTTACCATCTGTATCTTGCTTAAGTCAACAGTCCCTAGTTCCTCATGAACATTTCTTGATCCCAGCTGCCATAGGATTTTAATTCTCTCTTGTCTTCTATGCACAAACTAGTGAGATCAGAGCCAGTTGCAGCTGGCTCTAAAAGGGAGCTGTCACTGGCCAAAGCTGAGCCAATAAGTAATGCTAGTTTTGCTTTAGTAAAAGCATGTTTAAGAAAAGGTTAAAAGTGCTGTGCAACAACATCTGGGAGAGTGGAGAGAGAAAAAGAACATCCCTGCAGACCCCAAGGTCACTGCAGAAGGAGGGCAGGAGGTGCTCCAGGCGACACAGCAGAAGTTTGTATTTGTATACACTGAGGAGATCCCCTCTCAGTCTTCTCTTCTCCAGGCTGAACAGACCCAGGTCTCTCAGCCTTTCTTCATAGGGAAGATGCTCCAGGCCCCGTATCATCTTTGTGGCCCTCCACTGGACTCTTTCCAGGAGATCCCTGTCTTTTTTGTACCAGGGAGCCCAGAACTGGACACAGTACTCCAGGTGAGGCCTGACCAGGGCAGAGTAGAGGGGGAGGATCACCTCCCTTGACCTGCTGGCCACACTCCTTTTAATGCATGCCAGGATCCCATCGGCCCTCTTGGCCACAAGGGCACAGCGCTGGCTCATGGTCAACCTGTCATCCACCAGGACCTCCAGGTCCTTCTCCTCAGAGCTTCTCTCCAGCAGGTTGTCCCCCAGCCTGTACTGATACTTTGGGTTGTTCCTTCCCAGGTGCAGGACTCTACACTTGCTCTTATTAAATCCCATTTAGTTTCTTCCTGCCCATCTCTCCAGTCAGTCCAGGTCTCGCTGAATGGCAGCACAGCCTTCTGTCATGTCAGCCACTCCTCCCAGCTTTGTGTCATTGGCATACTTGCTGAGGGCAGACACTATTCCCTCATCAAGGTTGTTGATGAAGATGTTGAACAAGACCAGCCCCAGATTACTGTACAGCATTAATCAACATATCTATCAGTCACCATTCTGAAGAATATCCTATATTCTTCTCTCTCAAGGGGTTTGTCTTTTTGAAGTACATAGAAGTGTATATATATAAATATATATCAAACTTAGCAGCTCAAACTTAGCAGCTATAGGTGGGATATGAAATTTTGGAAATATTGATGGGCTCTGAATATCTGAGAGATGTTTGCTTATAACTATCTGCAAAATATCGTGTAGACAGATCCCTTGAAATATTTATTTGGGAAGAATTCAACAGATAAATTATTTTATTTTTTTTAGCTTATGTACTTTAAGAACTGTACCTGTAAATATCCTCAAAAGAGAACTTATTCTTTACCTTTCTCATCATTTAATTCAGTTTCCTTTCATACATGATACTACAAAGGAAACATTAACCAGAAAAGCTACTAAACAAAATCCTTGCTAAGTGTTAAGAACATGTTATTACCTGGAACAATAGAAACTTGAACTGCTGAACGTGATTCTGGATTGGTTCACTCACATGCCTATTAACCTCTTTTGAATGACCAATCTTTTAAAATTGTGGGTACTATGGTAACTGGAGATTTGAAGATGTCATGGAGATAAAGTACACTTCTGCTGAAATGGTAGTCTATTTGAGTCTGCTGTAAAAAAGTAAAATAAAATAAATCACAGAAGCAGCTTTTTGTTGTCTTCTAAATGTAATTATTTGAACTGGTGACTCATGATACTAAGGTTTTTAATACACTATTTAAAAGTTTCAAAGTTAAAACTTAAGAGAAATAAATGCAGCTGCTCTCATACAATTGAAGATCTTGTGTAGAAAAGCAGAAATTCCTTGGGTGAATGTAAATAAAGTTATGTCATTCTCTACAGTAAAATAAAATAATTTTAAAAAATCTTCTTAGATGATTTCTTTTTATTACAAATTTTATCAGGTTGAGCATACAATATTTATATCATATTTAGATACATCACAGTTTATCTAGATGTGTAGTTTGGGAGTATGCTTAAATTTCTAATTGTAGCAATCAAGTAAAGATTTCTAAACTCAGTGTGGGTTTTCCTGTAACAGATTTAACTTACAGAGAATGTTTGTCTGTTTTTTATTTATTTTTTTTTTTTTTTTAAACTTTCCTCGAAGTATCATGCCAATAAACATTTTGCTTTTTCAAAATGAACCATATTATTTTGGGTTAATGTTTGGTTTTTAATAAGTAAATAAACAAAAAGACAAAGAGACACATTTCTTTTCTCCTTATGGGGTGTTTATACACTTTTTACATTGTCTGTGAGAGTCACAGTGTTACCTACCCTAAGTATCATAAGATGGACATAAATAATAATTATAAACCAATACTGAGACTTTCGGCACAACTTTGCCAGTTTTAAAAAGTGCTTTTATTTTCATTATTACACACAGCTGTCCCTAACTTGAGGATCAGTGGCTCACACAGTTTGATTGCACAAATAATATTTATCTGACCCTTACCAAATTTATTTGTCTGATCCTTCCTCCTATCAATTTTTCTATCTCTGTTAGGTAGAAAATAAACAGACATTTATTCTATCTTCTTCCTTCCATGTATCTCTGAAACACCTTTTCTCATTTTATCATCATTTCCAAGCACATTTATCAAGAAAGTTTTGTTTCTAGCAAGTTTTTAAAATTTATTTGCTGTAATCATTTTATTTTTGAAAGAATGTATTTTGTGTGTTTTTGTTGTTGTTGTTGTTGTTTGTTTTTTTCCAACTTCTTAGTCTTTCTTTTCTCTCAGGTTAGAAGTCTCACAAATTTATCCAGTTGGTGTCCAGGCTTTTTTTTTTAGATGGTTCCTGCTTTTCCAGTTTCTTAGTACGTATGCTAAAGCTATTCTTTTCATGTCTAATTTCTTGTTAAATATTTATTCTATATTGACTGCCTAAGTCAAAGCCTGAAGAGAGTTAAAAAGCCCTTCAGACCTCATAAGCTTTCCCCTTCCATCAGAGCTTTTGTGATTTTAGTGTGATTTCTTGTTCTTTCAATATATGATTGCAAATTCATGTAAAGTCTTTTTTATTAAGTTACACCATTTTTCAGGTAAAGCACTAATCAAAACTATGCTGTCTTCATAACTCTGTTTGTCCATGTACTTGTCCCTACCTCTATCTTAATATATAACCGTATATATATTGCCAGTACAGCTAATCATATGTATTGATTCTGCCACTTTTACCACTGCATTCTCACCACAATAAAGCTCATATTTTATCTAAGTGTAACAGAAATCCCACCTCAAACATTGTCAGACATACCCTGTCAAGTTCCATAAAATCCAAGTTGTCTTGATGAAGCTTAAAATTAAATATTGAGGGATTCCCCAAATTGTTGAGTGAAATTTGTTGTAATCCTTAATTTTTTCACTTGTTCTCTGTTTCCTAGCCATCATATTCACCTCATATTCCCTTCTGGTTTTGTTTAATTCTTTCAACATCATTCTACTTGCATATAAAACTTAAAACAAACAAAAAATATTTGCTAACTCATTCAAAATATTTTAAGCCAGTGTTAGTAAAATTATTCCTTCTTGTCCTAGTATTTCCCCATATCTGTTTAGATCAAATCAATGCCTGTATCTGCACGCAGAGTATGAAGATCCACTATCCAGTGAATTATCTAGATATTTATTGTTTTTGTCCTTGGTTTATCCTTTCAGTCCTGAATGCAGTTTCAGATTTTAAAAAGAGAGGTTCACCTTCCACGAATCAGACAGATTAAAATTATGGCAAAAAAGAAATCAATGATAAATTTGGTTTAATGTAACAAATCTATCTTTACTTCCCAGTGTTTTCTCTCAAGAGAAATAATATCACTTTAATTCTCTTTCCTAGACAAGAACAAGACTTTTAAGCATAGTTCTAGTAAATCGTAATGCTCCCTTTGGCCTTTCCTTCCCTTCTTTCCCTCCTTTTTCCCTGTCCCCATCATTGCTAGCACACCAGAAAAATATTATTATAGCCTATGATATTGAAAGTATGTATATCCAAGACATTCCACCTTCTGAAAATTTGTTTACTGAAATATTTGCACTGCTGCATGGTTGCAAAAGGCAACCATGGAAAACATTATCTGTTATCTAAGAGAGTCACAGTAGTTTTCTTTTACAGCAGAACTTGTCAAACTCTGAAGCACTACAGTTGGAGGAGGAAAAAAAAAAAAAAAGAAACCAGACATTTATTGATAGAGAAAATAAATCAGGATTTTTTTTTTTTTTTTTATGAGTGTTCTTGGGCAATAAAAGTCTTAGTCTACCACAGACCTAATACATATTTAATCAGGAATGGAATAAGACCATTGTCTATCTTAGCCTGAAAGTTTCCTTGCAAAATTCTGATGGCTCTTTTCCTCTCTTCTCTGGCTCCTTAGCATGACTTTACAGACTCTGTGACTTTTTTTTTTTTTAAAACCATTTCACACCTTTAACAAGTCTCATTTTTCTTACATTTATGTAATATTGTACTGCAATTTCAGCATTGTTGTCTTTCCTCAGGGTTTGATAGCACTGTTCTAGTGTTCTATTCACAGTTTTTAGGTTTAGAATAACTTGTTTAACAGGCAACAAACTTGTGAAATATTTTCCCAACTTAAATTAAGCTGGTCATATGTTCTGACTTTGCAATTGATTTCCATCTTGTCATAGTTTTAGTTGGGAGACAATTTTCTTTGTAGGGGATTATATGATGCTGTGTTTGGGATTTTTGATTAAAATAATTTAGGGACATGATTTAGTGGATAAAATTGGTGGTAGGGAGACAGCAGGGTTAGACAATTGCTTGGTCACTTGGGCGATCTTGGAGGTTTTTTCCAACCGTAATGATTCTATCATAAATAATGTTGGTAACACAACGATGCTTTAGTTGTCACACAGCAGTGCTTAGATCTTTTCTACTTCTTTTGCCAGTATGCCAGCAAGGAGACTAGGAGTGCACAAGAAGCTGTGAGGAGACCCAGACTGACCAAGTATATTCCTTATTATATGATGTGACATTCAACATTAAAAGCTGGCATAAAGAAGATAGGGACATTCATAGTGATGGCATTTGTCTTCCTAAGAAACAGCTACACATCAATAGCCCTGCTTTCCTGGAAGTGGCTGAACATCTGCCTGCCAATGGGAAACTGTAAATGAACTCCTTGTTTTGCTTTGCTTACACACATGACTTTTACTTTACTGATTAAACTTCCTTAAACTCAACCCATGAGTTCTCACACTTTTACCTTTACGATTCTCACCCATTCCACCTGGGAAGAGTGAGCAAGTGACTGTGTGGTGCTGAGCTGCTTGCGGGGGTCAAACTACAACAGATCTCTATGCAGGGGAGTATGTGCAAGTTGATGGGAAGCCAGGTGTCATGGGATAAGCGTGGCAGTTTTAGACATAGCCATTTTAAATTTCCTATTAAAGGAAGAGGATGAAAGAGGAATGATTCTGTATGAATCTTGTTCATACAGAATCTTATTCTTGACTTTTTATTTTTTAAAATAAATATTCCTTAAAAAATGTAAAAGATTAGGATTTTTTTTTTTTTTTACTTCCCAACCAACTAAAATAATTCAAATGTTGCTTTTATAACTCTATCAGGATCAAGCTCTTTTTAACAGAGACTTTTGGGGGATTTCTTTGAGGCAAACAAGAAAAATCAAACGATGAATAGATAGATTCACCAGAAGCAACAAAATAAAATAAAAAAAAAAAAACAACAACTAAGGTTTTGAAAAATTTCTTGCTCGGTTCATGAAACTACAAATTCAAAAAGCATTCATTATATGTTTGTATGTGAGGTGTCTAAAAATGAACCTTAAACTCAAGAATAATTAACTTTCCTTCTGGGTCAATCATCAGGTAACCATATTTGTAGTCTAAAAAATGACAGTGATAGAACATAAGTTTTTTGACAAGAGAAAATAAGCTTACATTCTTCTAGGAGTTTTTTTCTTTTTTTATAAGGACAGAAAATGATATCAAAAGCAGTTCAGAAATCAAATTTAGCTACATTATCTGAGAACTGAGGATCTTGATAAAGATATAAGATGTAAAAAGACTAAAAGCCTTGGAAAAAAAAATACAATAACTGGAAGTCTTAAAATGTATTATAAAAAACACTTAAGTGTCAATATCTAACTAAAATGGCAATTAAATTTGTAACATAAAAGGTTGCATATTTCAATAATTTATTATATTAGTTATAAGATAGTGTTCACTTTGACAGAGAAATACTCCTTTAATAATTTTATGACAGACAAATCTTTGATAGTTTTCTCTGCAAAGAGCCTGTGCTTTTTCTATAACCCATGTGAACTAACTGTAATCATGAGCTAATTAACATTGCCTAAGTTGTGTTTATTTTCATTTCTGGGAGAGCATTACATATAGTGTAGGCTTCTTCCAGTAGATCTAATATAATCAAATATTGAGTGTTATGACCTATACCTATAAAAAAAACAACAAGCAAACAAAAAACACAGGAAAACCTGGCTTATTTTATATATTTGGACATATTTTTGTCTTACCACTTAAGCTAAAAAGGTCTAAGCGGTATAATTCTGATGTTATCACAACTTTTCAAAACTAATGTTTGTTATAACATACAAAATATGTATCTTAAATTAAGTCCTCCTATTATGTAGAAGAATTTAAGAGTTCATTTTATTATTTTCATACTTCACTGAGGATTAGCACTGATCAATTGATATTGGTCCTGAAAAAAATGGAACAGAATCCAGATGTTCTAATGCCAGCACAAGACCATCAAATGCTCTGAATTAAAATTTTAAGACAAAAACAACTTGACATTTTATATAGAAAAAAATAATTGTATCTGCTCTACCCAGATGAGGCTGACTTAAATATTTTTTAAACTAAAGTTTTCCTTTTCTTGTAGGAGCGAGAGAATAAGGATGTGTCTTCAGTTACCCTAGATGTTATCAAAGATGCAGACATCCAGAAAATAATCCTGAAATGACCCTTTGAAGATCACTTCTCTCTGTTGAGAGTATAGGGGTCTTTTGAAGGTAAGGAAACATGATAGGTATTAATAGATGCCTTCCTCCACTTCAGAGTTACTCTATCTGGGTCTCTCCTGAAATTAAATTCACAGTGGAAGCAGACTGTCACTTTTTAAAACAAATAATATTGAAGTCAGTTATGTTCTCTCTCATATTATGCATAATCTGAAAGACTAACTCAACAAGCAAAAAAAAATTTACTCCTCAGTCTGGAGTAGACAAAGAAGATTGGGAGGACAAAAAGAGAGCAGATGTTCCTATTCTTGTTAATCCAGTCCAGTTTGTGTGCAAAGAGGAAAAAATGCTGATCATAACAGGAAGAGAAACACATTTTTGAATATAACTTAATGGATATAACCTCTCCATTTGAAGATTAAGGTTCAAACTTGTAGTTTAATCCCTCTGGTAAATGAACACCACATAGGTCATCACTCACCCTCCCCTCACCCTCTGTAAAATGGTGCAAAGAATCAGAAAAAAAATGAAAACCTGCGTGTTGAAATAAAGAGAACTTATTATTTTCCTTTCTTTTCTGTCCTAGTAATAATGATAATAGTACTACTACTAATAACATAGGAATGGGGCTCAGGAGCATGCAACAACTTCAGAACCCAGGTACACTCACATGCCAGCTTCTGAACTTGATTCACTGCTTAACTACTTCCCAGTGAAACCATACCCCAAGGGGTTTACTGTACTGAGAAAGCACCACCAATGCAACTAGCTCATAGAGTCTCTAAAACTATTTCACAGAGACGGTAGAAAACATGAAGAAAAAGCTGCCTACCAGGGAACACTGAGTCCATTTCACCAAAACAGTAGAAGAGCACCCTTGATAATCTAGGCCTCAGACTTCCCTAGGAAAGCAATTAACCCTATCTGTCTTCATGCTTCCTATATAGCGAAAGGTGGCAGATTTCAGTTAATAAGGGTGGAGCCAAGAGACCTTGTGGAATAGGCTCATCTACCTGGCTTCAGTGTTTTAAGGTCAATTACTCTTCATTGCCAATAGAAATAACCTGACAAGGATCTTAGTGGTTAGAGTTGACCTAATGAATTAACTACAAGAGGTGTGTGAGGGTCATATTTTTTCTAGTTGTTCTGTTAGGAAAATTCGTACAGAGCCTGATAAAATAAGGTAAATAAACATAAATAAATAAAAGAAAAAAGAAAGTGATCTTAAAGACAACATTTCACTCATAGATTTTCATCTGTCTAGTCACGACTGATAAAGGCTATAGCAATCAGAATGACTTTTCTTGATATTAATGTTATTTAAATTTGTTTTTCTGAGATCTCTTCTTTATGCAGGACTTTTCAAAATCTAGCCCCATGACCTCTAACTACAGTATTTACTTTGGCTGCATATAAACTATCACGTAGAAGTTCCAGGATCCACACTCCATATTCAGGTCAAGGACTGGGCTGAAAGTTTTGGCTTTAATTTGATTACATGACTACATTGCTGTTGTGGTTTCTCCCAGCCAGCAGCTAAGCACCACACAGCCCTTTGCTCCCCCTCCCTCTCTGGGATGGTTAGAGAAATAGGAAAATAAAGCCTGTGGGTTGAGACAGAGACAGTATATTAAGACAGGAAAAACAAAACAAAACAAAACAAACAAACAACAACAACAAAAAAAAACAATAATGATAATAGTACTGCTACTACTAATGTGCATGGAATAAGTGATGGACAATGCAATTGCTCACCACCCACTGACCGATGCCCAGCCTATGCTTGAGCCGTGGTCCCCCCACCATGGCCAGCTACCCCGTAATAATTGTTCAGCATGTTGCCGTATGGAATATCCCTTTGGCCACAGGTCAGCTGTCCTGGGTCTGTCCCCTCCCAACTCCTACTGCACCCCCAGCCTGCCCGCTGGCAGGACAGGGTGAAAAGCTGAAAATTCCTTGGCTTGGTGTAAGCACTGCTCTGCAACAATTAAAACGTCAGTGTGTTATCAACATTATTCTCATCCTAAATCCAAAACACAGCAGCATACCAGCTACTAGGAGGAAAATTAGGTCTATCCTAGCCGAAACCTGGACAAAACTCTCAAAATGGCTCTATAACTCAAGTCTCCTATGCCACAGACAAGCCTCCTACTACCAAGTTACTCAAAATGCTGGTGATGCCATAATGTTTGTTTCCTATTTATTTTTGTTTTGAAACAGCACCTAAGGGAGTAGACAATTATCTGCTTCCCAGGTAAAGCCTCTTGTGGGCTTACTGGAGCATTTCAGGTCAACCAGAGAGTTAACCTGGAGAACTAAATAAACCACAGATACAGGATGAGAATATTTGTTGTTTGAGATTTAAGCAAAATCCAAAATACCTAAGCCTTGATTTCTGAAGTATATTATGTCTGTAATTACTAAATACACATAAAAATATTGTATCAATCTAGTGAGATGTATGTAAACAAGAATATAAAGATGCTTTTATTAAAGAACATGTGTGGTCTATAGCCTGGGGGGAGGGGGGCAGGGGGGAAGACGTTTAAACAAACAAATAAATAAATAAATAACACAATGATTTCTCATACTTAATAAAATTTCTATTCCAATAACATTATATCTTATCTCAAAACTAATTCATATTTTTAGTGTTCAATGACAAAGAGTGCAGAAATGTTGTTTTCATTTTTTCACTGCTTCTACAAAAACTTACCATGTTGTTTTTTTTTTTTTTTTTTATTTTAGATTTTCAGATAGCATAGCAGGAGTTTGAAAGCCATGCAGGATTCATATGCCTTTCTTGTAGGAAGAACGGTCAACCCATAGGGGAAACAAAAGAATAACTGTGGAATTCCACTGCCATAAGAGGTATAGGTTGTCATGGGGATAGCCAAGACTGTCTGAAAGTGGTTCATTTTATTCAGCAGCAAGGATACCTTGCTGCAAGAATCTGGTGCTGGTATCATTAACATCTCTCTTTGTTTTCCAGCCATTACTGTTGGTTTTGAACTTTACACAAGTGTTTATATGAAATAAAGTTGCATGAATATCCTCTTTTCAAACCACTTTAATTTTTGTAGTACAACCAGTCAGAAATATGCAGATTCAGGATTTTGACAAAATTATTTGTTATGACTGAAAATGTACTTTATATTCTGTAAACAATGCAATATCACACAGAGTAAGCGAAACCAGAAAATGAAGTCTCACTCTTAAGCCTAAATAAATAAATAAATAAGTTCAATGGGTAAATCAGAAGAAAAAGCTGGAATGAGGGACAAGACAGGGAGGGGAAGCAGGTAGTGCTCACCTTTGCATGTTCCAGTTCTGAAAGATCAACTTCTCAAGTTTACAAGTTCAACTTGTATTTTTCTGACTCTTTTCGTGTTGCTTAGCAGTACATACACTGCTTGTACCATATATTTACATTCAGTCATTGTTGTGCATGTTCTGCACAAAAAAAAGATTTGGAATAGTAATAAATAACATTATTTTTTAATCACTGTGATAATCAATTAGAATGACCTGCAGTGAACAGATCCATCTCCATGTACAATAGTTCGTATCAGTCCCAACAAGGATAAAAGAAAGAGAGGAGAAAGAGAATGCTTAAAAAAAAAAAAAAAAAAAAAAAAAAAGGGAAAAAAAGAATGCTTAGGCTTAGTTTAGAAGTTTGTGGCATTATAATTTCAGTTGGGAATAAAAAAAAACTCATAATACTTGTTTTGTTTTATATTATTTTATTTTAATGGTCATGGACAATTGCTTTCTCAGATATGAAATAGCAAGAAGAGATTTGGGGTAATTCTTGCAGGTTGTGCAAGTCTGGTCTATATTTGGTAGCTGCAGTGAAACTTGTTTTCTTCCTTAATCTCCCTGAAAGCACTGATTTTGAGATGACAGGTCTATGTAATGGGGAATACAAAAAGAAAGAGCATGTTGCAAACTGTGCTTTCTTATAAAGGCTGTGGAGTTTTAGAACGACTTTTAAAAAGTCTGGAAAGTAGACAGAAAAAAAAAAAATAGAAGAATTTAAAGCATTTAAAGCAGACGAGCTATGGGTCATACCAGGAGGCATCAGAGTCAGCAATTGGAGAGGAAAAAAAAAAAAAGGAAAAAAAAAAAAAAAGAGTGGGATGGAGAATGAGGTAGAAATCAGTGGAATGATAAGACTGATGAGAAAGGGAAGGTGGGTAACCAGAGAGGGTGAAGAGCAGCAGGGGAGGGAAAATAGGAAAAAGAGATAAAGAAGGGGAAGAACCAGGAGAGGAAAAAGAAGCCTGACTGAGCAAAAGAAAAAAGAGATAAAAAAAAAAAATCAATTGCACAGTGCTAGAAGGGAGAAGACACTACAATGATACAAAAGCTGTAAAACCTATTCTGTAGGTTATATAAGAAAATACGAGAAATAAAGTGAGATAGACTCAAGGGAAAAAGATGAGATATCAGAAGGAAAGGGAAAAAGAAGCAATTAGGACAGCAGAAATTACACTGGTTTGAAAAGGCCAAGAGGATGGACTAGGGTACAGCAGCAGAGTCAGTCAAGTCTGCGATATCTTATTACTGATTAATGATTCTTGACTAAAGCCCTGTGAATTTTGTGTTTGAGCTATGGAAAAAAAAAAAAATCAGTTTAGTTAAAACATAATTCACTTAAAAAAAAAAAAGAGAAAATTCTCAGCAGTGGCAAGAATGAATCTTGCATCAAGTGTATAATCATGCAGGTAATACAAGATGTATTTTTTTCCCAAAGTATTTTATATGTTTTGTGTGACTATCTGCTATGATTACATAAACTGTTCCTTGGACTAAGGAACCTGAGGATTCACACTATCTTAGATACATGCTATAAATTAATTAATAATTGTTTTATTTCAAAAACAAGTTTTTAAACTCAGCAATTTTTTTCATGAAGTAGGCACTGACAACATCCCTTACACTCAAAATGAACATTTTAACTTGTGTGAGTTCTTGTGCCCCTCCCCTTCCCTTCCCTTCCCTTCCCTTCCCTTCCCTTCCCTTCCCTTCCCTTCCCTTCCCTTCCCTTCCCTTCCCTTCCCTTCCCTTCCCTTCCCTTCCCTTCCCTTCCCTTCCCTTCCCTTCCCTTCCCTTCCCTTCCCTTCCCTTCCCTTCCCTTCCCTTCCCTTCCCTTCCCTTCCCTTCCCTTCCCTTCCCTTCCCTTCCCTTCCCTTCCCCTGTCCCAGAGATATTTAGCAAAATCACCTTCTACTTTCAAAGTGTCCCTTGTCAAGCTCTGTAAAACAATTAGGAAATAACAAATCCTTCACCAAAAGAAGGATCATGGCACAAACAAAATGAGAAAATATTGGTGTTTACAGGAATAACATCAGAGTACCTGAAAAATATAGGAGTGAATTCATCTTCAGAAATTGTAGGAATCTATTATTAAGAATTTACTTTTCTAGAAGCAAACCTAGATAAAAGATAGTGAAAAGCAGATTTTTTTTTTCTTTTTCAACCAATTGACTTGTGCCCATAAAAATATAATGTCAGCTGTCAAAATGTCAAGGTATTTGACTTTATAACAAATGAAGAGCATGTGAACGAGAATAAACCAAAAAAAAAAAAAAAAGAGAACATTGATTTGCATGTATTTGTCCTGTCCTCTAGTGAATCAGATGAAAATGGAAATGTTATGCAGCTTGGATGTTGCCGGAACCATACATTATGTAAGACAAAAGAGATGAACATACAGGGAATTCCATTTTTACTTGTGCAATTCATGCTGCCACTAGAGTCCCCCAATGGAAATATTGTACCATAGCTAACCATTACTTCTTCTATATTCCACAAGTCAAGCCTTGCATTTCTGTTCCATTGCTGTAGGCAAGTAAGGTCCTTATTGTTCATTCTCCTTAGTCTACAGTGGTCTCAGGGCAAACCAACGTAGGCAGTACTTTGTGGTATCTTTAGTATTGCAAACACAGGTAAGTTTCTAATAAATGCTCAAGTTATGGTTCACCACAGTAGGATTTTTGTGCAGAGCATAATGTAAACCACAGGTCTGATTAAAACACTGACAAAATGAAGATACTGCAAAATGGCAATGAGCAGTACTGTCAAGTTTGTAAGGCAGATATTGAAAACTATGGCCTGTACATCTTTACAACAAGTTTCAACAATCACTCTTTTATTGAGCAAAGGATCAGAAAGAAAGAAGTTTGAAGCTGAAATGGTTACAAATAGTGAATATTCAAAGACATATCGTCAGTGAAGTATAATGCAGATGTAAAGGAAATAGGATACAAAAGAGAAAAGAGACCATCTGATGTCTTGTAGAAAGCAGGAGATGAAAACATAACATACGGCTAAGATTTAAAGTTAGAGTCCAATCTCAGTTGCACTGATGAAAATACGGGTTAAAACTTTTGGTGCTTGCATACAAAAGTCAGAATATACTTTACCAGTTGGAGATGATAAAGAGAAAGGTTAGCAGCAGGAGCAGATATTCACCTCAAACCAAATTAGAAGCAATTCTTCTCCGATAACCTGTACTCATTTCTAGAACAGGACTCCAACTGCAATAAAAATTTTTCTTCTCACAGAAGAAGAAAAGAAAGTACACAGGGAATAGAAAGTACAGGGAAACCCAGTGGATATGTTAGCAGGAAATATAGGAGAAAACAGAAAAAATATATAGGAGGAAAATGAAACTTTTATGATGACCCTAATAGAGAATCAATAAGATAAAAAGGATTGGTAAGGAAAAACAGTTGTAAAACAAAACAAAACAAAACAAAACAAAACATGCAAAATGTACAGTTGCTGATTACAATAAGATGCTAAAATAGAAAAGTAAATTAAAAATGTGCAAAATATGAAGTCTTGTTGTGCTGGGTCTGTCTGGGATGGAGTCGCCTTTCCCTGCAGCAGCCCACACAGTGCTGTTCTTTGCACTCGTAGCTGGAACAGCACTGATGTCACTCAAGTGTTGTGTCTATTGCTGCGTAGTGCTGGCACAGCATCAGGACTCCTTCCAAGCCCCCAAGAGCCAGCAGGCTGGGGGTGGGCAAGTGATGGGGAGGGGACATTGCCGGGGCAGCTGACCTAAACCAACCAAAGGGATATTCTATAACACCTGATGTCACACTCAGCGATAAAAAAGGGAGCTCTCGCAGGGGAGGGGACTGTTCCTTCTGAACAACCACTATGCGTTTTGAGGTCCTGCTTCCCAGCATGTGACCAAACATCGCTCATTGATGGGAAGTAGATATATTTTTTTTCCCTTCTATCTGTGCTCCACGTGTTTCTTTTTCTCCCCATTCCCTTTCCCTTTAATTAAATCTTTCTCATCTCTAACCTTGAGTTCTCTGTGTTGTATTTTCTCCCCCTTCCTCTCTGAGGAGAGAAGGAGTGAGAGAGCGGTTGTGGTAGAGCTCGGCTGCCCACCTGAGTAAAACCACCACACTTGTAAAGATGTCCACAGGAGTAAGCTGGCATGACAAGAAGATCTCAAGAGTAGTTGAAATTTATGTATATATATGTCTATGTAGGTAATGCTGGGAAATAGATATCTTAGTCTGAAAATGTACCAGAGACTAGAAACTAGGGAAAAAGTCAGAAACTGGTGATTTTTTTGGAGGAGAAAAAAAAAAATAGTTAATGGAATGATGCTTAAGTATTTCAAGAAAAAATAAATAAAATATAAAATAAAATAAAATAAAATAAATAAAATAAAATAAAATAAAATAAAATAAAATAAAATAAAATAAAATAAAATAAAATAAAATAAAATAAAAATATAAAAAATAAATGAAAATAAAAATGAGAAGAGCTACACAATGAGAAATTTCAGAATAAATAGTCTGGTAGGCTATGAAAGTGTCAGCTGTGCTGCAAGAAGGCACAGACATTGTGGTAGAACCTAAATACATGCTATGAGATAGTATGCAACTGGGAACTCTTATGAAAGAGCAGAGAAACCTTGCACCATAAATATAATTTCAAGTCTCAGTCTCTGACTAAAGCCCTGCTGGTATTGACAAAAGGCTTCACATA
This sequence comes from Anas acuta, assembly GCF_963932015.1. Taxonomy (NCBI): domain Eukaryota; kingdom Metazoa; phylum Chordata; class Aves; order Anseriformes; family Anatidae; genus Anas; species Anas acuta. Next base: position 114,957,423 of record NC_088980.1, on the reverse strand, counting down.
CCCTCCCATGTTAAATCAAGGCCAAGAATAGTAGCTGCCTGGAAAGCAAAATATTAAAATTATAACTGGGGAGCAATTTATAGGAAAATGCATAATTCTAGTTGCTAATGTAATGGTAGCTTCACAAGTAAAAAGCAGCCTCTAAAAAGTGAATATTTTCAGAGGAAAGCATTTGATGGTGTAATATCACTATATTACTATATGAATTGAGGGAAAAAAAAAAAAAAGTTACACCCAGAGCCTTGGTCTGCACTTCTTCTCTACTGTAAATAAGTTTAACTTACAGTAAATCCCTCAATGTACACAAAATATCTACATAAGCAATTTGTGAATGTTTTCTCTAGTTTCAGCCCTTTAAGAGGGGGAGAAGAGCATAAAATGCAGCATTAAATGTCAAGCTTATCTGACATTTCCTTTTTTATTTTTCCAGTTATCTTATTTTTCAGTGAGTTTTATTCTCAGGAAAAAAGGCAGTCTGACAGCTTTGAAGCCTTAAGTATCAGTTTTAGCAAGGAAACTGTGTAGTGTCTGCAATTAGAACAGAGCAAATAATTCACAAACAGTTTGGAAACTGTTAAATTAGGGAAGTTCATTTAGTGGTCATGATCATCTAAGTTTGGTGCAGAGGGTATAGATATCTGAGATAACACAGCAAGGGAGAAAACATCTAACTTCCATTGACTGGGTATCTTTCACACCTACATATTAATCCTATTAAAAAATGCCTAGGCATGTAATCATTTTATGAAGTTTTTGTTATTAAATCAACTAAAATTGTTAGCCTGTACCTTTTCCAAAAATTATTCTAGCACTTCAGTTCTCACCATTAAGTATATACAATGGGAGCCTTGTAATTTGTAATATGGCAAATTCTTGTTTTCTGAGAAAGGCTCATCACTGACTGAGTCTCCTTCAGAGGACTGTCTAAAGATGGCTTAACTGACCTTCAATGCATATAAGACGGCACCTTTAAATTCCAGTACACTTTTCTGTGTTTATGACTGTGTGATAAGAGAGAAGTGATAATTTTGCATTCTAGTGGATAAAAGCTTTTTTTTTCTTTCTTTTTCTTTTTTCTTCAATAAATTATGGCAACAGATTGAATTGTGTATGTACTGTGTATGTCATTTATCTATTTCTAAGAACCTGTATATGGACCAATATCTCAGAGAGACAGTTTGCATGTTTTAATGCTAACACCCTGGAACTCGTTTAAAGTGGGCTTCTGTTCTTGGATGTGCCAACTGTACCTAAAATCTGCTTTGCAGTTAATCACCCAGAAAATTAGACACAGCACTGAAAAACTAGACTTTGACAATATTTTGGTATATAATAGCTTTTTTTTTTTTTCTTTCTTTCTCTGTTAGAAATTTAAACACATCATTTTTACTCTGTCTGGTCCAACCATATTTAGCTCCACAGCCCTAATGCCACTGCTACCTCTATCTGTTAAAAAAGGAAGGAATCAGAGAGAAATGGATTCATTTTGCATATTCCAGTGAGCATAATTTTGCCCTGTGGGAAGCATTTAACAAAATGAGAAGCAGCCACTGTCACACCCTGCAGCACAGAAGCTGAAATTGAAGCTATCTCCATACAGAAAATTCTCATAGAATCTGTCCCTGCCTGTCTTCTTTGTGTCATTGATTCCAGATAATTACCATTGTGTGTCTATGTGTCTGTCTTTTATCAATCAGGTGGGCTTTGTTTCTATTTCTTTCAGATTTGGTTTGTTATTGTGAAGAATAAGAAGCTGAGGTTGCTCATAGCATTCAAATTGAATAAAGTTGGTAAAGATTCAAGCTGATGACAAGAAATTCTGCAGACCAACACTGTTGTCTTATTTTCTTGTTTTGATTTTTCTGTTATCTCTGGGATATTTTTCAGGTTGCATTTCAGTCAGACTCCCAAATACTGATGTCCATTTCCATCTTCTTTAAGTGTGTGCACTTTTCCTACAGTGTGCCCTCCAGTTCAAGGCAGAATAAAGGATTACTTAAGGCTCTGTAAAAGTTTGGGCTCTCTTGTATATTAAGTTCAGCTTACACTATCAATCAGCATGAATGCTTTCCATGTTCCTACAGATAGACAACTCCTTTTGAGTTTCAGAAAATCACGTTTTTACTTGTTTCTGATTAAAAACAAAACGAAACAACAAAAAGAAACAACACAAAGAAACAAACAAACAAAACAAACAAACAAACAAAAACAACATAAAAACAGTTATAGTCTACAAATGATTCTAAATATATGAGAATTAAGTGGAAAATATTCTGCGAGTACAGAACTGAGTGGTGGCAGGAGGAACATCCACTTCTTACAAGCTAGATATTTACTCCTTCTTTTCTGTTCTTTCAACTAAGGTCAAGCACTTCAAAAGAAGGAGTTCAAATAGCTGAGATTGAGTGAGTAACAAACTGTGCATAATTAGAATGCTCTGTTTTGAACAACTCCTATATATTTGACACAAGTGAATATTTATGGTATAAAAACATATTCTGTGTTGTGCAGCTCTACTGCTTGTCATACAGGTTTTCAGTATTTCACTTTACAGCATATATTTGCATTCAGAATTCATTATGCACACATCACAAACACTACACAACGGCTGAATTTAAGCAAGTCTGTTTCAGTACTTTTGGATCAGATACAGCTGGCAGACTAAAGTACAATGAAAGCAGCAAACCTCAGTGATAGCTGAGAAGCATATTCTGAAGCCTACAGACACTTCCAATTACAAGGTTTCCAAACAGTTCTTTAACTTACATAACTGTTTTAGGGAGCCAATGTTTTTGCAAGTTTTAATGAACAGAGTCTTGCAAAAAATGTCAGTCATAGAGTAATAACAGGGAATTCTTCTTTTTCTCTTGTTTAGTGGCAGTCTTTTTTAAAGCATCAAAAAATAAATAAGGTACAATGAACTTTATTCATAAAGTATAAATAAATAAATAAAATCTTCTTGCTTTTAGTATATGAAAATCTGCCTGTGTTTGCAATGATTTTTTTTTCTAGAAAATAATAAAACAGAAAGAATGTAAAATGGAAAAACTATCTGATCTAAATTTTCAAAAGCAATTACTGAGTAGGTCTGATTTAAATTTATACTTGAGAGAAACTGATGCTGAGCAGTCTAACAACTTTTCAGAGCTCCAAAGGAACAACCAAAATCATTTGACATTTTGAGGAGGGAGAGAAGAATAAAATTGTGATTTTTTACTATAATGGACTGAAGCTATTTTTTTTTTCTGCCTATTTATTCCTCTGAGGAATTATAATAGTTCTGTTGAATGTCAGCATTTAACTTCAGGTGAGCAGTCCATATGAAAGGGTTACTAAAGGATTACCATGCTGAAAATAAATATGTGTTTAACTGCTTTTCCACAAGTATTTAACTACTTGTCAACGTCTCAGAAATACATATTAAGAAATAAAAAAATAAAAAGAAATAGGCAAAGTTGATGAGTTACTTTACCACACCAGATAGGGTGTTATGTTACCACACATATGCGTTTGTGGGATAGTTTACTGCAGGGGGGAAATCCAGCAGCATAAGACAACACAACTGGAAACTGGAAGAGAATATCCTTTCAGCCCATCTTTTCCAGGAAACATTCTGAGCTCATTGAAAATGACGTTCATCCAGACTAGAAAATAATCACACTCTCCTATAAAGTCCAAACTGAAGGATTTATACACATGTATGGATCAGAAATGCCATTTCATATTATCTTTGCTAGGAAAGAAAAAAAAAAATACATAATCACCCCAGAGCACACTAATTTTCCCACTGTCTCTAGTGGGCAGAAAAGAATCACACCTAAGTCAATATATCATCTCACAAAACTACAAATGAGCAATTATAGTACCTTTTTTTCCTGTGATATTCAGTGCACTGAGCAAATGGACAGCATAATAAAAAATATCTGGCAGCTGCCTTTAGACTCTCTTTCTCTCCAAGAGCCAGTGCAGGAAAGTTTTCGTTGCAGAACAATGATAAGGAATGGTTTTAATGTACTAATGCAAAAGATGTATTTAATGAAGTTATGTCTCTTAAAAAGATCCTTAAGAAACTTTATTATTGCACAGGAAAAAAAAAAAAAAAAAAGAGAGAGAAAGAGAAAAGAGGAATTAATATTTTTCAACCATTTGGAATTATGAAAAACAAAACATTCCTGGCTATCTTAATTAGTGGAATAATATAATTTAATAGTCAATGACAGTTAAAAACATCCATATCTTAGATTTAATACTGTAAAGTACATTCCCCTATCTGGTTTGACAAATGTCAGATAAATAATGCAGTTTTATTTTATTTGAATATTGGCTTGCTATGAAACTATTGATTGTGATTTGCAAATAAGTCTTATGTCTCTTTGTGAAGTAGACTTATGCATAATGTGTTGTGTGCAGCATTTTAATTGTAGTGGTCATTGACATTGAAGACTGTGAAATAACCCTGGCATCTTTCCTTACCTAGCAATAGAAGATAATATAGAATATGATTTTTGTTTGTTTGTTTGTTTCTTTTTTTTTTTTTTCCTGAATCCCAAGAAGTTTGTTTAGAGAGCAAGTAGACAAAAACACATATAAGGTTTGAAACTTGGAAGAAGAGCCTTATTTTTTTCAGTGTCCATGGCCTTGCTAAGTTTGTGATCTTGTGATCTCAAGCAATATAGTCCTGGCAAAGAGCATAGTCAAGACACTGAACTTCCGAAGAACAAACTTCAAGCTATTTAAAGACCTAGCAGATGAGATACCCTGGAACACTGACCTTAGGAATAAAGGAGCTGAACAGAGCTGGCAACTCTTTCAGAATATTTTTCTTAGAGCACAAGAACGCATTGTACGCCCACTGTAAAAAAGTGGGCAGAGAGGGCAGAAAACCAGAATGGCTGGGCAAGGACCTGTTGGACTTTTCACAGGCAGTGGAAGCAGGGACATGTGGCCTAGGAAAAGTACAGGGATGCTGTCCAGATGTGCAGGGATGGAATCAGGAAAGCTAAGGTACGGATGGAACTGAGTTTAGCAAGGGATGTCTTGCTTGTCAGGGAGGGATTCTATAGGTACATTGCTCAGAAAAGAAGGGCCAAGGAGAGTGTGCACCCTCTGATGTATGTGAAGGGTGAACAACAGACAATAACCATGGAGAAGGTTCAACAACTTCTTTGCCTCAGTTTTTACTGACAGTCAGGCTTCCCAAGTCTTTCATTTCCCAGAACCCATAGATGAGAGCTGGGGGAGCAAAGACCCTCACACTGTATGAGAAGAGCAGGTTCAAGACTACCTCATGAAACTGAATAAGTACAAGTCTATGGGGCCTGATAACATGCATTCCAGCATCCTGAAGGAGTTGCCAAGCCTCTCTTCATCATAGCTGAAAATTTCTGGCAGTCAGGTGAAGTCCCTGGTGACCGGAAAAAGGGAAATATCATACCCATTTTTTAAAAAAGGGTAGAAAGGAGGACCTGTGGAAATACATACATTGGGTGATCCTCACCTATGTGCAAGATCATGGAACAGATCCTCCGGGAAACAATGTCAAGGCACATGGAAGACAAAGAGGTGATCCAAGACAGCGTGGCTTCACCAAGAGCAAATCATGCCTGACCAACCTGGTGGCTATCTACAATGGAGTGAATACATCAGTTGACAAGGGAAGATGAAACAATGTTATCTAACTGGACTTCTGTAAGGATTTTGACCCAGTCCCACATGACATCCTGGTCTCCAAATTGGAGAGAGATGGGTTTGAAGGGTGGACCATTCAGTGGATAAGGAATTGGCTTGAAGGCCACACCCAGAGAGTGGTGATCAATGGCTCTCTATCCAAATCGAAGCTGGTGATGAGTGGTGTATCTCAGGGGTCTGTCCTGGTTCTGGACAGTTTAATGTCTTTATCATTGACATAGAAAGTGGGATTGAGTGCACCTAGCTCAAGAAGGATGTTGATCTGTTAGAACAGGTCCAGAGGAAGACCATGAAGATGATCAAGGGGCTGGAGCACCTTTCCTCCGAAGAAAGGCTGAGAGAGCTGGGGCTGTTCAGCTTAAAGAGAGAAAGCTCTGGGGTGACCTCATTCTATTATTCTATGATTTTATGACTTTGTCTACTGGTGATATTGTGCTTTTCTGTATACAATGTAAAATGGCTCCCTCCCACATACTAATTATAAAGATGTCCCTGTTTGAAGAAACCAAATATTTGTGATGTGGTGTGGTGTGGTTTCATTTGGTTTGATTTGGTTTGGTTTTTAACCATTGTTGAGCCAAATGCTCCATTGTTTTGGTTTTACTGATTTATCCATTCTTTTTTTTTTTTTTCTTTTTTTTTTTTTTTTTCCTACAATGATGGTGACAGAAGTTACATCTCTTTGGACTTGCCTAGAAACCAAGAAGTTGGTTATAGTAGCCATGGAGTACCAGGGGCAAAGGATTCCATTGCTAGAGCTTCTCCTGCCCTGGTTTACAGTCTAGACAGAGAGAGCAGTAACCCATCAGTCTCATATTCAGACTAAAATGAAAATGCTGTGTGTCCAGTTTCTGGAGAAGGTTAACAGCTTCTACAGCTTCCTGAGTTTTTCTCAGGTCAGTGTTAGGATTTATTTCATAGCTGACCAAAAGCCTATGTTTTTCCCATGAGAAGGACAGTATGCTAGCATTGTCCTTTAGATTTCTAAAGCCTTCCTTTTAAAAGAGACAGTCTAGTTCATTGTTGTTGTTTTTTGGTTGTTTGTTTCTTTGTTTGAATGCCACCAGAAGTCCACAGTAGTGACATTTCTGTTATGAGATTGCACATTGCCACAAGTTCATCATGCTTAATTGGATGGACTTAAAAAAGTGTCTTAGTCATAATGCTTAAACTTTAGAACAACTAAGCCAGTTTTTTTTTTTATTATTATTATTATTTTTTACATTGACAACCAGAATTTGACTATTATTAAACATAGTTAACAGTCTTAGGAATTGTTAATCATCTCGTATCTGTTTTCAACATATTCTGGAAAGCGTGATATGATACCTTCTTACTCAGCTAAGCAACGTAAAGATTTCTTGGGTACAACTATGCTGAAATCCTCCTTCTGTTAGGCACATGGAGATTACTTCTTTGATGACTTTTAATGTTTGAGATATTTACATTTGGCGTTTTTGATATTCCTTTATATCCAATCCACCTTGCCTACATGGGCTCATGAAATTACCAAGCCAAATGGAAAGATTTCCTGAGCAAAATTCAGAATCTCTTAATGGATTAAATATCTGTACCACATATTTTAAAACTTTAGCAGTCTCCTCTCTCTTCCTCTCTCACATACATATGCATACTCTAAAATCAACACTTAAAAATATCAGATCCATTTATGTGTGTATGAATAATCTGATTAAGTCAGTAAACTAGCCTATGTTATTTTTGATTTTATAAGATCATTTACTTTATAAACAATTAATTTAAGTAAGCATAGTTCAGGTGGCTTAGTCATAAAATAATCTGACCCATTCCATAAGAACAACTGTAAATTTTTCCCCTTTTTATAGAAGATACAATATAGGTAACTGAATTGCTGATGTCATGTTCAAGAAGGATGATTCTCATCAAAATGTTGAAGTTTTTTTCTCAGATATGCAAGGCAGATCTCCACTCCAATATTATTCTTTCCCCATATGCACGAAACTTCAAAGGATTATGTATGAAAAAAAATAGAAGAATATCTTAATCAAGATCAGCCATGCACATCTTGAGAACAGAGTTTGCATCCAAATGAGGACTGACTGAAAAGTGAAATGTTCATTATTATGACCAGGATTCTGTGGAAAATTGAGAAAGTAATTTATGCTGTCAAGTTAAAAAAAAAAAAAGAAAAAGAAAACGACAAAGCATTTGAGAATACATGAAAGGGAGCCCTCTTCTGTTGGCGTAGGAGAGGACTAGATAATGCAGGAGATAACCTATGAGTTAACTGTGCCTACACACACAGCCATAAGCAAGGAACAATATATATGACGAACTATCCTGAGAGATTTGTGTCTCCAGGTACAACTTTCAGAGTTGTAACTGCTTCCTCATTGCTACTCCTTAAGAGAGCCAAACCATATTGTCCTGCACTGATTTGCAGGCAGGTTAGAAGACAGTTTAAAGCTGATGAAATCAAAAAACTCACAGTCCTCTCAACCAACTCTCTGTTCTTTTCTTTAATGCAAATATATAACATTTTGTTTTTCCTCAAGGAAGAAAAACAGGGAGAATCTGCCTTTCATAAGCATCTGTCAACTGGTTAATGGGAAATATAAACTGCTGTTGACATATGAGTGTGAGTATTTTTAACTGCAACACCTCAGAAAGACCCTTTCACTCTTGCTGAAGTTATGGGAGTAATCTGACCAATTTAATTCACCTGAATTAATTAATTAATTGAATTAATTAATTAATCTGAATTAATTAATTCAGATTAGTCACTGAAGCAGAGTCACTGAGGCCATCTAACCATCTATGGCAGGAGCAATATATAGGCATAGCCTGTTGTCTTACCTCAGAGAATGGCTAATGAAGCAGGCCAGGAATGCAGCTTATGCTCCTGGAAGAGTAGGGAGGAATAGTTAAAGCCTGACAGTTAGTATTTAAATAGTTATTTTAAGAAATTCAGAATGAAAGGAGATGCAATTAGTGTGCAATTTAAGATGAACAACATGTATACATGCATGAAGACATATGCCTACCCTGTGGTAGCCACACCACAGTCAGGTTAGAACAAACAAACAATGACAACAATAAAAAAGGGAAAAATATTAAGCCTAGTTCTTTAAACAATTAAAGTATTTATGCCCTTTGGCCCTGTGTTCAGCTGAATTCAATTTAACAGGTATTCCATACCAAGAGACCATCTGCTAAGCAAAATGTAATCAATCTCTGTTTTAAAAACATGACAAAAATCCCTCTTTCTATACTGGGACTTTTAACATAAACAAGGGCATCTTTTGTCCTTTCTTCTCACCCATGAGGAGTAAGAATGAATTATCTCTTCTTAAAATAATATAACCAATAGAGGTTGAAGGCATATAGGTAAACCCCACTGACGTCCAGAGACTTGGAATATGGAGGTCTCTCATTATAGCCAAGAAGCAGTGAAGTGTGACATTTAGTGCTGTGGATGTGCATTAGGAGAGGGCATACACACAGCAGAGCTTCACTGCATGTTAGGGTTACATAAACTTTTTGTGACAACCCATACCCAATGATGAAATAGGAAGTGACATCTTAGGTAGCAGACATCATAAAGGAAAAATATGTAGAGAAAGCAGCTGTTCTCCCACTGCTATCTCATCCTTCTTCTGCCAATCATAAACCTTTCTTCCTTTTTATTTCAGAAATACATTAATTATATATTAACCACATTAAATTATCTTCTGATAAGTAAACAAAAGATTAAGCAAAGAAAACGCACGCATCTGGATGAGCTATAGAAAACTTGGGGAAAATAAATAAATAAATAAATTAACCCTAATTTAAAATCACTTGAAAATCCAGGAAGCCCACTCCAAAACTCATTAAATATAATGTATGTAACCTGGTCATTCAGCACTTTTCCAGATTTTTTAAGTTAATCTTTCATTTAATGTTTTATTTCATGTTGCTAGGACAACTGTCTTGAAAGTTCAGTGAATAGGATACTGTTATATAAGATTTACAAGCCTTTGTGCCTCTGCTTTTTAAGTCCCTTTCCATTTTGTGCTCAGATTTTCTCTTGCACTCTTGTCCTGAAAATAAATTTAATAACGTTTACCATCCCTGTAGTTTCTAGTTGGACTGCTGGGGGTAGGTGTTATGCTGTGGTGGATACAGCTCAAATATCACATCCTTATTTGTTCTATAGTGTTAATTGCAAATATAAAAAGGCAGGGAAAGGAGTAGTGGTTTCTCAGTAAGGTCATATACTTTCCCTAATAGCACAGTGGATATCCTGCTTTGTACTCAAGTGTGTCTGAGAAACCTGCACTGACTAATTGTCCCAGGTTACTTGCAACTGTTTAGCTAATGAAAATGGGGCACTGTGTTCAACTGATGCTGAAAACAGAAACAAAAACAAAGAAGCAAACAAAGAGACAACAACATGTAGAACAAAGCCAAGTTAATGACTTTAGTCCCGTTAAAGATAGTAGTTTTCCATTACAGTTATTATATATTTAAAAATGAATAGGAAAATCTTTAAAAAAAAAATGGGGAGAGGAGGAAGGAGGAAGGATGCTGAAGGAAAATGCTTTCTGCCTCAAAGTGTCATAGTAACTACTCACTAAACATTTCTGGAAGATTCAGTGCTGCACTTCACTGCTAAAATTATTGTATGAAAGAGCCAGTACTTGAGGGAGCATATCAGACTCCAAGCCATCAACTTTCTTCGGCCCCTCTACTGTGACTGTGAATTGTGGTGATAATATTTCTATTTGTGATACAGAAGCTCAACTCTTGGACAAGTCACAAACTCACACAATGCATCTGACAGCTTCTTTTGTACTGCTCTGTTGAGAAACCAGAGAAGGCAGATTGTAACTCAATTCTGAATTCATCTCAGAAGAAACATGAGTAGTCAAAGCATCCCATTTTGGGGATGGGCCTGAGACTCATAAAAGTATCTTAAAGAGGTATTGTGCATTGTGAACCATAACAAGTGTGTCCTCACACACTTCCTCACACACACACAAGTGTATACCCTCATCAACTTCTACTGTGCTGAAGACATATGGACTTCAGCAAAGAATAAAGGACTTTTAGTCTTTCAACGGTCATACTTTAGAATTTTTCTGTGGTTCTTACCACAGAAGTATAATCTGGAAGGTACCTTATTCACTGTTGATGTAGGAGATGGAGTTTCTGATGCTTTTTTTTCCCCTCACTGTTGCTGATGCAACATCATATCACAGATGGCAGGAGATAAGGATGTACATCAACAGCATGTTGTTGATATTCCTCTTGTAAGACTTTCAACATTCACTGGTGTAGAAGGAGTGGAGATACTTTCTTTACTAAGAAGTTGTTTCTACAAACTTGAATGGAACATCTCCTGTTCATCTCAGAGCAAGCGTTCCTACTGGGAAACAGAAGAACCACTTTTCTGCATGTTGCAATGAAATCTGGGTCAGAGACATCTTATGTTCTGATTTCAGTAGAAATAAAACCTGGATGTGTACGCAGAAAACAATTCACAATCTGCTCCAATACCTCTGGGCAGTGAAAACAAACTTCACAACCCAACACAGAGTACAAACCCATTGCATTTAGCCAGAAGCTAAATACCTAAATTGCATACTCACTAAATACCTAGTGAGTACGCAATGTCATAGACTCTGCTGTAGCCAGAAAGACTACATGTTTAAATACTGTTGTCCATGCTGGGATGCTCGGTGGCTAGGTTATTTCCCATTAAGCATCTCTTATTCCATATTTTATTCAAAAGGTTATTAGTGAATTTTGACAACATTGTATGAAACCTATCTGAATAGTATGGAAATGCCAAAATGGGTAACCTCTTGCATTGGTGAATTTCAGCAAATTAAACCAAGGAATTCTGTGTCTTTGGGAATCTAACAACCCACATTGACCACTCACAATAGGTTTGATAATACTGCCCAGTAAAATTTTGATGTAAATAACATAGCAATTTACAGTAAAAAGCAACCCACTTTAAAGACTTCTACATTCACACCAGGTCATGTAGCAAAATATTCTGCATCTGTAAAGATAGAAGGATGCATCTGAAAAGACTCAGTAATCTGGAAATTTTTCATGCTCAGCACTTCCATGAAATAAAATGAGATTTCCAATGGAGGGGGTTGTAGAATAGGCCTATAATCTTATTTAATCTTTGTAGGAACTAAAAAGCTTCATTTCTCTGGTGATATTTCTTGCTCATTTATGCATTAATTAGCTAATTGCCTTTATAAGTTTTCACCTGGTGGACATTAGATCTGCCCAACATTGTAACACCCCACACTTAAAATGTATTTGTCCTTTTCCCCCCACTTTCATCTCTTATCTGGTTTATCCTGGGATGTTCCTGAAGTAAAACAGGAAATCTGCCAACAGTTTAATTTCCTCATGGAGTGTTCTGAAATTGAAATTGCATGTTTTGCCAAGTGGTGACAATGTCTTCCCTTTAAGACTACAGAGTGTATTTTTTTAATTTCTTAGAACTACAGAAGCAAAGTTTTACTTTTTAACATGGATCATGTCACTTCATATGCATTCGTCTATTCTGAAAACAGGCTGCTCATACGACCTCTTGGCACCAGGTAACTAATAAACTGTGCCTGTTTGGGATTACTGGCTCCAGCTATAGTTTTTATCTTGACTAATTATGTTTTCTATCTTCCATGCCATTATCAATTTTATAAGAGGAGAGCTTTTATAACAATGTTCCATACAGTCAAGGAACAAATTGATTACTAGAAATCTGGAGGACAATCTTTTTGAAAATGAGAGCAATACAGTGATTACAAATATACACAGATGCTATTCTGGGTCATCGTGTATGAAATATGCTACATATTAACCTTCATTTATTCCTTTGCCTTATCCTTTGATTTCCAAACTTGCTTGGAGCATCAGACCCCTCTCCCCAGTCCTTTTCAAGCCCATGATCTACTGAGTTATTTTACTTGGGACTCCAGTCTCCCTTTCATGTCAAGAATTCCATCAGGATCTCCTCCCTCTGTCTTTTTTCCAGAAAAAGAAAAAAAAAAATTTTGAAAACATAGAGATTTCCATCCTCTTACTGGTATGATGAGATGTAAATATATATTTTTATATTCTCTCATTTAAACTGTGAGTAACTTTAATGGAATTTGATTTCTCTCCAAAACTAAAGTCCTGCTCTATATTTGCTTTGTCAGTAAAGCATATTTCACTCATTTGCTGAACTCAGCCATGTAATTTTTTTTTCCTGAATATTTAGTCCAAACAAAATGCATCATGGGTGATGCACTGAGAACGTGTATTTGTTTATTAATACATCAAGGTAAGGAGGCTTTTTATCCATCCTATTAGATTTCATGGCAACCTTTGACATTTGTTTCAGATAAATTATTTTGCTACTAGAACTTGCTTTCTCTTCAGACATTTTAAGCAGGCATGTTCCATTCCAAATTCATGATCAGTTAACCAAAAGAAATTCAGACACACAGCACCCAAATAACAATTGTCCTTACTTCAGGCAGTTTCACTGTCTTTAATCTTTAGTCTAAAAGCTTCTCTCAAATCACCTCTTTCAAATGAGGAACTTAGTAATATTTCAGTGTGACACTCCTTGAAGAGCTTTACTTCTTTGGGCTTCATCACCTTTATATGTGGTTGCCAATGTTCTGACTCATTACAATTCATATTTATATCCTGTTAAAACAGACTAATATTATAATCTAATTACTTATCAATATGCAATTTAGTGCTTCTTTTTTTATACGCTGCATAGAGATCCAGACAAGAAGATGAAAATTTGAAACACAGATCTATAACTGTTAAAATGCATCTAATTGAAGCACATTATAATACTAATACTTTACATGAATTGAAATTAAATCGTGTTTACACGTCAACTCTTAAATTAAAGGTGAGAGGATATACAACGAATGTATTAGCACCCCTTGAAGAAAGCGTTTAATATTGAAAAGGTGGAAAAAAAGGCATCTGACTGTAAGATACTCACAAGAATTTTTGGTGGGTGTTGGAACTAAACAGACATAGAAAAAAAAAACATCTGCTTTTGATAAATGCTGAATTTTTAGAAGTTGAGTTGTTACTTACTCCCAACAAGAACAATTTTTAAGTCATCAATTTCCAACACTGTTTCATGAAATGATAAAGAAAAATAAAAAAAAAAAAAAAAAAGAAAAAAAAAAGAAAGAAAAGAATAGCTCTAGAAGGATATTGAAGGCTCAATAACCTGTGTTATTAATTTGAACCTAATATCACCCTAAGCAAGACAAATGCCCAAAGGTTATTCATTTTCATAAAAGATAGGAAGGAAGCAATTGAATATTTCTGAACAAGAGATTATGCCTAGTGATTATTATTATTATTTTTTAATGAAAATTCTGTCTACATTTTGGTTGAAATTTAACACCATTGCATGGTTTATGCCAGACAAGGCAACGATTTACAGCATCAGCAATATGTGAAACAACTACATTTTTAAGATTATGTCTCCGGTGTATGACAAATGATGATTTCAACATCCATAACACCAGTGCTTTTGTGTTCAGGAGTGGTGCAGCACCTTGTAAGATCTAGATATTACAAGTAGAGATGAAAGAGCAGCAACCAAACTGATAGTAGACATGTTGCAATGATCAAAAGCCATTTGTAATGTCTGTAAAATGCCAGTGTTCCCACATTTACCAACTCTATCTCTGTAAAATCTATGAGGAGATAGGCTCACATTTTACTTGCCTTTACCTGTTTTATTTTTCCCTAATTGAAATTGAATAAGCACTAGCTAAGACGAGGAAGAAGCATGATCAGTTTTATTTATGGTATGAACTAACTCACTGGGGTGATCACATTTTCTTAAAATATAGTAAGCATTGAGTTCTTAAGTACAGATTTTTTTTCATAGGAACAGATAATAGCTGTTGTTGCTATTGATTTGTAGCCACCACTGGTGAAGACAAAAGATGTCTCTGGTCAGTGCTATTCTGGACTATAAAATAGAGACATTTCAAAGCTGCTGAATTACTTAGCATAATGTCTCAGTGAGACAAGGAAGTTGCTGCCTAATACCAGAAATGGTCCTGATTTTTTTATTCTGTTCAGGAAATGTGTTGAGATTAAGACTACTCAAGAATCTTTAGTTTATTAAGGAATATCAACATGGAGCTGAACAATTACTTTTTATACAACATGTAGTTCAGTATAATGAACTGAATTTTAGTATCAAATCAGTAGTAGTTCTTGAGTTGATATGTGTAAGTAAAATAAACTAGCTAAGTAAACTGAATTTGTTTGTGAATAAATTTGTGTGGGACTCAGCTTTGGATTAAGACATCTAAATATAGTTCCCCAAATGAAGTGAAATCAGTGGCCTAAACACAAGCTTCCTGTACCACCTGAGATTCTCTAGGGTATAGTGTATATCACAGCAGAGCTATCAGATATGATGCATGACTTATAGAAGACCTGCAAGACTGTAGTAGGAACTGAAGAACAGGCACAATACTATCCTGGCACAAAATAATGACTCATGATAACTTGCATTTAGGCAGATGAATTCCACGCTGTCTTTGTATGTTGCCATTTGAGAGTAAAATAGTTTGGTTCATTTGTCTCCACTTGGATCTCTAGTGTGATCTGAGATGCTTAAGAGTACCCAGCCTGGCCTCCTGACAAGGTACTGGATATAAGCCATGCATTTATTAGTATTATGACTAATGTAGTCCAGAACTGCTAAAATGTTGCTCAGCTCAAAGCAGATACTCCTGTTTGGTCAGCTGTATAACTCTATGGTTTCCTGGCTTTAGTATCCAAAGACTTGTTTGCATCTACTTAGACATCTGGTTCTCCTTTACATGTTTTAGAGCATCTGAGAAATCTGCCTCAGTCTGCAGACAAGACAGGATATATATCCTGCCCATGGCTCTCTGGAATGACAGCTGGAGATGAGTCATAAGTTAATCTATACACTAGTGCATCTCAGATGGCAGCGGGTGTCTGTGAACAGATAATTTAATCAAGAAAAACAACCAAACCAAAACAAACAAACAAACAAACAAAAACAGTTGAACTGGTTACTAGCTAACCAATAAAGCTAGTAAAACAAACTATAGTGCTCACAATTATGTGCCTGTGCTTTCTATTTTTCCCTTTTCTCTATGCAAAACTTACATTAATTTTCAGCTTGACACATACCTTGTACTACCATAAAGCAAAATTTTGTTGATCAAGTACCTTTGAATAATGAAGCTTTTGTTTGTTTGCTTGTTTCATTTTGTTTTGCTTTGTTTTTTTTCCCCCTTTGGCAACAAAACAGGGAGACAAGAACCTCTAAAATTAGCTAAAGCAGTCATATGTGTCAACGTTGTGGCTACCTCTGATTGTTTGTCTCTGAGCCATCAGAGTGACTGTAAGATATTTTGCTTTATCTTTTGCCATACAGCCATATAATGTTTGCCATATAACATTGTAACTATACAGAAGAAAATCATGAGCCTCAGGCAGCACCAAAGAACCTGGTCTTGCATTAATGAGACTTCAGTTATGTGGCCATTGAATTAACCTTGAGTTGGAGCAATAAGAGCAAGGCCAGAGAGATATCAAGCAGTTAACTGCATGCTTTTAATGTGGAGAATCACCACAAAGCAATTTGTTTTCATTACATGTGGGCTACCCATTTTTTATAACTTGCAGCACTGAGAGAAATGCAACAATCTATAAAAACATTAACAACTGTCATGCGAGAGTAATGTTTTTGAAAAGTGCTGTTATAGTTTCTCTTAGGAGGAGAAAAATATAGACAATCCAAAAAATCTGTGTCAAAGTTTTGGGAGACTTAGCGTTGTACTATTGTAGGCACAATGCCATTATGACTCAAGGCACTTTCTTCTTCCACTATAAAGTTACTTTAGAACTATTTCCTTCAGTACACCAAAGCCATCTAAGGAATTCAGTATTTAATCATAAGCAATTATGTTCATATTTCTACACTCAGGCAAGTGACTCCTTTTATGAATTCAGAACCTATGACAGTTAGTCATAAAGATTAACTTCTGAAATGTAGAAAGCAGTAGATTTGATAGGCACAAACGAGCCCAGTTCACCAGCCACTTAAGAAGAATTCTTTGACCTCATGTTTCTCACAGGTACAGATTCTTGGCTTTGACAAAAGTTGATTCCAGGGGAGAAAGAAAGAAAGAAAAAAAAAAAAGAAAAAAAAAAAAAGAAAAAAACTCCAAACCACCACAATCCTAAAAATCCAGCACAATCCACTGTTTCTATCATAGTAGTATGTTGTCAGGTTACCACCAAAATCACTATTCTGCCTTTGCAAGATATTATTGATCAACTGGAAGACGGGGGACTGAGTAGAATACCTTGCCTTTGAGATAACCTTAGAATTCACCAGATGAATACTCAGTTGACATACTGAGAACATAGTAAGGAAATAGTTATGTCCTTATATTTGCAAACAATGGTCAAGTATGGTCAAGTATGTGAAAGCTGGGGTCAGCCTTCACTGACAGTGATGCTGAGATGGTGGAATTCAGGATCACAAGAAGAGGGGGCAGGGCAAAAAGCAGGATAACTCTGGGCTTCAGGACAGCGGTCTTTGAGCTGTTCAAGGATCTGTCCTGAACAACCCTACAGGAAAGAGCCCTGGAGAGGAGTCCAAGAAAGCTGATTAATATTCAAGAATCACTTCAGCCACGCTCTAGATTGGGAGCAGTCAGCATGGATTTATGAAGGAGAAATCATGCTTAACCCCCCTAATAACCTTGCATGATGAGATGACTGGCTTAGTGGCTGAGGAAATAGAAGTGAATGTTGTTTATCTCAATTTCAGTAAGGCTTTTGACACCATCTCCAGTAACATAGACAAAATGATGAAGTAAGGGTTAGAGAAGTGGACAATGAGATGGAATAAATACTAGCTGAATGTCTGGGCTTAAAAGGCTGTGATCAGACTCCAGATGGAGACCATTCAGTAATGATGTGCCCTAGGGTCAATGAGAGGTCCAAAACTGTTTAGCATCTTCATTAATGTACTGAATGTACAGAGTGCACCCTCAGCAAGTTTGCAGATAATACAAAACTGAGAGGAGCGGTTGATACACCAGATGGCTTAGTTGCTATTCAAAGTGACCTTGACAGGTAAGCAACAAGTTGAATATGAGGCACCAAAATGTGCTTTTGCCACAAAGAATGTGAACATCATCCTAAGCTGCTAGGTTGTAAGAGGAAGAGAACTGAAAACAGGTCAAAGGAAGTGATTCTTCCTTCCTACTCAGCAACAGTGAAACACCATGTGGAACACTGGATCTAGTTCTGTACACAAGAGATTGTGGACTGGATAGAGTCCAGTGAAAGGTCACAAAGATGATTTAAAAAAATGGGATCATCTAACACGAAAAGAGGCTAAAAGAGTTGGGATTGTTCAGCCTGAATGAGAAAATTTCAGCTGGATTTTTATCAAAGATTTTGATCTTGTTATGCTTTTAAAGAGTTTAGCAAAATTTGATCCAAATCATAGCAGGCTTTTTTTTTTATCACTCTTTTAATATAAATCTCAAACAATAATAAAACCAACAGATTGAATGTATCCTGTTAGATAAAATAAGAATAATTATGTCAGACAAACACCATATGAAGCTTTGACTGTGTCTTGAACTATGTCTTGAACTTTACCTTTCACCTAATTCAAATGTAAGTAATGAGTGCTTACTTCATTGTTTGGAAGAGTATTTTAGAGATTAGGATGCAAAATTAATGTTATCAATATGGAATATACATATTTATGAAAAAGATGACATATTCATTTTTATTTGTTCTGTGGAAAAATCAAGACTCTTTTTGGTATATCTGTGATTTGTTGTTGTTGTTGTTTGTTTGTTTGTTTTTTGTTACTTAAAATAACAAAATAACCTGACAGCTAAGAGTTAGAAATTATAAGAAATTATAAAAAGTAAGATTTTTTTTTCCTCCTCTACCAGTATGACACCATTGTATGTCTTGCTATTAGTGCATGACTATTAAGTTTAAAAAACAATATTTATGTCTGTCTTTTGCTTGTGATTATCTTTTCCAGATCAGAAATTAACTGTCACAATACTGATGGCTACATTTCATGTTAATGTGTTCATTTCTATATGTTAGAGCAAAACGCTTTCATAAAATGAAGGAAATTAGATATAGCATACACATATTAATATGATTAATTCACTAGTGGACACTAGGATGGAATAAACTCTGAAAGACAAAATGCTGACATTTTGAGATTATTTAATCTGAGTGAGATATAGACTACCAAATAAGAGTCAAGACCATAGGAGAAGAATACATTTTGGTTCCTCAATTCTAATTAGCCTATGTGGACTATAGGAATAGTGAAATATGTAAGTTTCAATCTTCTGAGCTAAATTTAGCTTTGTGATTTTTTAAAAAAACACTGTATGCAACAGCTAATGTACTAATTAAGCTATGCCTGCCATTAGACAGCTGTTCTAGTAAAATAGTAACACCATAAAATATTAATGTACCTGGCATGTTTTTCAACAGGAATGAAAGAGCTCCTGTCCGTGCAGGTCTTATTCTGACCTTCTAAGACACAAAGTATGAAGTATCCTACATGTAGAATACATGAGAAGAGAGTGATGTGTAAATTAACTTTTGTTTTTATTTATGTAAACTGGCTACCATCCTGCAGAGGGGTAATACCTCTCCACTAACATTTCACATTGTCCCAGAAGAGTATCATTAGTGGTGGAAAATTTTCATGGGAAACAAAACAAAATAAAACAAACAAACAAAATAATAATAAAAAGAACTGTTTACAAAGAAGAAAATATTTATCTGGCAGGAAGATTATTTCCTCCACCTTTATGTTTACAACTATGTCAGCCTCAAATGACCACTGCAAGGAAAAAAGACCCCTGGCTTTGATTTAATAATTAATTCAAAGATCAATGAGTATTCCACACAGCTGGGTGTTAAGCTGTCCTTGAATCTAATTCTAGTCTTCTGATATACAGTGTGGGGCTTTCCTTTCCAAATGTCACATAAAACTGACCGAGCAAGTTTACAGAATACCTAATGAGAAAACACTACATCATTCTTAACACAGAGCACAAGCAAACAGTTTTATTCCTGTTTGTGCAGCTTAACCTTCTGCAAAAGTAATTAGGTCTATAATTAAAAAGCTATTTGGAATGATTAAAACCCTGTTATCTAGTGGCATTTAAAGACAAATGCAAATGTCAGAAAGGATGAATTAATTAAAATTACTATTGAAAAGAAAAAAGTATATTAGTGTAAGCGCTAGAGAATGTTATTCACTGAAATGTTACAATGCAAGGTGAAGCTAGATGTTCAGCAGATATGGTGAAGGTTGAAATAATTTTATCTGGCATTTTGTTTCTGCTGCCATTCATAAATACTTACTGTTGTAAATAGACATAAATACATGTCTCGTCTGTGGAATATCAGGGGTGCCCAGAGGGAGCCCACACTTCATCTCTGCTTTCCATGTGTCAACTAAAAACAGCTTCCTTCCTTGCTTCCTTCCTTCCTTACAAGAGCAAGTGTAGAGTCCTGCACCTGGGAAGGAACAACTGCACATATCAGGCTTGGGGATGACCTGCCAGAGAGGAGCTCTGCAGAGAAGGACCTGGGGGTCCTGGTGGACGACAGGTTGACCATGAGCCAGCAGTGTGCCCTCATGGCCAAGAAGGCCAATGGGATCCTTGTGTGCATTAAAAGGAGTGTGACCAGCAGGTCAAGGGAGATGATCCTCCCCCTCTACTCTGCCCTGGTCAGGCCTCACCTGGAGTACTGTGTCTAGTTCTGGGCTCCCTGGTACAAAAAAAAAAAAGACAGGGATCTCCTGGAAAGAGTCCAGCAGAGAGCAACAAAGATGATAGAGGGCCTGGAGCGTCTTCCCTATGAGGAAAGGCTGAGACACCTGGGTCTGTTCAGCCTGGAGAAGAGAAGACTAAGAGGGGATCTCATCAATGTTTACAAATACCTGAAATGTGGGAGACAGAGGCCAACCTCTTTTCAGTGGTTTGCGGGGGCAAGACAAGAGGCTATGGCCACAAAATGGAGCACAGGATGTTCTGCACCAACATGCGAAAGAACTTCTTCACAGTGAGGGTGACAGAGCATTGGAACAGGCTGCCTAGGGAGGTTGTGGAGTCTCCTTCTCTTGAGATATTCAAGGCCTGTCTGGACGCCTACTTGTGCAACCTGCTCTAGGGAACCTGCTTTGGCAGGGGTGTTGGACGCAATGATCTCTCGAGGTCCCTTCCAACCCCTACAATTCCTTCCTTCCTTCCTTCCTTCCTTCCTTCCTTCCTTCCTTCCTTCCTTCCTTCCTTCCTTCCTTCCTTCCTTCCTTCCTTCCTTCCTTCCTTCCTTCCTTCCTTCCTTCCTTCCTTTTCATTTTTTTTTTCTCTCTAAAACAATTGAGTCATGGGACAAGTAAATAGAATCATGAATCATAGAACCATAGAATAATCCGAGTTGGAAGGGATCATCGAGTCCAACTCCTGGCTCCTCACAGGACCACCCCAAAATCAGACCACATGTCTGAGAGCATTGTCCAAATGTTTCTCAAACTCCAGCTCAGTGATGTGACCTCTACCCTGGGAACCCTGTTCCAGCGTCCAACCACCTTCTCAGTTAAAAACATTGCCTAATATCCTGCCTGAACCTCCCCTGTCACAGCTTCAAGTTATTCCTTTGAGTCAAATTTCTGGTCACCAGCAAGCAGAGCTCAGTGCTTGCCTCTCTGCTTCCCCTCTTTAGGAAGCTGAAGGCCACCATGAGGTCTCCCCTCAGTTTCTTTTTCTCTTGGCTGAACAGACCAACTGACATCAAATACTTCTCATATGTTTTGCCCTTTAGACCCTTCATCATCTTTGTAGTCCTCATTTGGAAATTCTCTTAATATTTCTATGCCTTTCTTATACTGTGGTGCCCAAAACTACAAACAGCATTTGATCTGAGGATGCATCAGGGCAAAGAGGGAGACAATCAATTCCTTCAACCAGCTAGCAATGCCATGCTTGATGTACCTCAGGATATGGTTGCCCTCCTGGCTGCCAGGGCACACTGTTGACTTGCATTCAACTTGCTGCAGACCATAGCCCCTAGAACCCTTTCTGAGGAACTGCTTTACAGCCTCTTGTCCAGCAGTCTGTACATATAGCTGGGGTTGCCATGTCCCAGTTACAGAATGCAGTACTTGCTCTTGTTTAACTTCATATTGTCGGTGATTGCCCAGCTCTATAATTTGTTAACATCTCTCTGCAAGACCTCTTGCAGAGCTATAATTATCTATCTCTGTGCTGGACAGAAGGATACGATGAGAAACCATATTGAAACCTTTACTTAAATCCAGAAAGATTACATCAGCTGCCTTGTCTTGGTCAACTAGATGGGTGACCTTGTCATAAAAGGTTTGTTAAGCAGGACCTTCCCTTCATGAACCCATGTTAGATATGACCAATGACCGCATTGCCCTTCAGGTGTTTTTCAGTAACTCCCAGAATAATCTTCTCGATAATTTTACCAGGCACTGAAGTGAGACTGACAGGCGTGTAATTGCCAGGGTCATTTTTCTAACTGTTCTTGAAAATATGAATGATGTTTGCCAGCTTGCAGTCAACTGGGACCTCTACAGATTCTCAAGACAGCTGAAAAATAGTTGAGAGAGCTCAGCCAGCTCTCTGTACACCCTGGGATGAATCCCATAGGGCCCCATAGACATACGCGTCTTGCTGGAGCGCCAAATCCTGAACAATTTTGGGGTTGACTTTATTGTTACCACAGTCATTTTCCTCCAACTCAGGGCTCTGGGTTTCCCAGAGTGTTGGGAACCATCATCAGAGCCCATCATCTGTGTTGAAGATGGACGCAAAGTAGGCATTAAATGTCTCTACTTTGTCTACATCCCTATTTGTGAGGTGACCATCCTTACCAAATAATGGACCAATATTATCTCTGGTTCTCCTTTTGGTGTTAACATATTAAAAAAATAAATAAATAAAACTTGTTTCCCCACAGTACTGACCAGCTTCAAAACTAATTGAGCTTTGGCTTTTCTTCCTACAAAGGTGAACAATTTCTCGGTAGTCTTCCCATGTCACCCAACCTCTCTTCCAATAGCCATATACTTTCTTTTTCCATGTAAGCTCTACAAAAAGAGCTCTGCTCAGCCAAGCTGACCTTCTTTCCTGCTGGTTCCACTTCCAACATTTTGGAATTGCCTGTACTTGTGCTCTTAGAGATGAGACTGAAAAACTGACCAGCGCTGATGGCCCCAATGTCTTCAAAAGCAATTTCCCAGGAGAACTTACACACTGCCTGAAGTTTCCTCTCCCCATATCTAGGACTGAAGTTTTGGTGGCAGTTTTCCTTCTATCACCAAAGATTTTACACTCAAATAGTGAAGTATTATCAAGAACCCTCTTACATGCAGTTGATTTTTTCCCTAGTTACTCATACTAAACAGAATTAGTGCAATAATTCACCATTATTTACAAAGCAGACACACTGAAGGAGGCATGTTGATTTTTCTGTTGTATAACTCAGATGACTTTTGCAAGACTTTCTACAGAGTTACTCTTGAAAGATGTGTCCTCACAGAGCATTTCGGAGTACTTTTCTAGAGTAGATGCTCTGCATCACCCCTTTAAGGAAGCTGTCTCCTTTCTCTGATGTTAGAAACTGAACCTAAGGAGATAGATTTAATCTTTGAATAGTATGAATGCCCTTTCTTGTGCCACTAGGACTTCTGCCTTGCCATACTAACCTTAGTTCAGAATCCTGAAGGCAGATTTTGCTTGCAGACCATGAAACTTTCTTCTTTTATCCAGTTAGCTACAGCATAAGAATATAATAGAGCCAACATTGTTTTGCCTCCCTATCAATGAAAAAACACTCTCAGCCAAAACACTTGTGGCAAATGGCACCCAGAAACTGCATATTTAAGCCAGTAGGCTTGATCTCAAATAGTTGTACTAGTGAACAATTGCTGTAATTAGCTTCTTGATTTAGCATTGTCACTGTTATTTTTTTAGATTATACACAATATATGGCTTAAGTGGCTACTTACTAACCTTCTTTTAAAGGCAATGAAACAGAATATTAAGTAAATATTCTTCCCTTTGCATTGTTAAAGCACCAGGACCAGCAAAGATTAATTTCCAGTGTACACTCCTAAATGTTAACACAGCAGTCATCCAAGTTTCTTCTGTTACTTGCTCAGAGGCAGCAGCCTCAATTCACATAACTTATTTTGACAAATCTCTGTTTATAAGGCTTGTGTCTTTTAAACTTAATTATAAGTAGTTCAAGAGACACTTGATCAAGAATGATTCTGCAAAGAAAAAAATAATCCTGTGAAATATGAATGATCAGTTAAATATAGCACAGCATATCTGAGCATCTTCAAGAAATGTTGCAGCAATGAGTCATTATTTCTCAAAAAGTAAGATTGATAAAAAAGAGCAATAAGTTTTAAACAGTTTGCTTTGAAAGAAAAAAAAAATCAGGCTTAAAAAGATAATTGTCTTTTGGACCAAAAATTTCAGGAAGCTTCCTGTTCACTTCAAAGGGCACAAGAAATCTCAGCCAAAATCATTTGCATAAATCATATTATCAATTACTTACAGTTCTGCAAGAAAGATTTTGTTATTGATTTAAATGCGTACTCTGTGGAATTTGTCTTCTGACTACATACATGTCGGTACACTTTTATAATCTCACAGGCAGCTGTGAGGGCAAGCTAACCTGGTGCCTAAGTCTCTTTTTCCTAGAAAACAGATACACACCCCCCAGTGGTACCACTGGGGGTTCAGCAGAGGGCTGGGACATGCACTCAGACCTGTGAGCTCAAAGTACTCCTGCTCTCTTTGGTGTACATAGCCATAAGATCTAGCTGAGCCCATAAGAAGAGTATGGGCAAAGTCTGCTACATAACTAAAAGTGTTAGGTCTGTGCAAAACAGACGTTCAGTACACTAAACTTATGTTGTTGTCTTCATTTTACTGCACTTTTGAGAGTGAGAAAAATGTGTTAAACATACTTACATTGTTCTGAAGTTAAAGATACTGTTGTTATTGTTCTGAGCTTTCTGGGTTTCTCACAGCTACCAGCAAAGTTGACCATAACTTTTACCAATTTATTTATTTATTTATTTTTATTTTTTCCAAAAGCCAAAGCTAGGTGTAGGACTCTGGATCAAAAGGATTATTTTCTCCTTGTTGAAGAGACAAGGGTTACACTGTTTTTTTCAACACTGGGGACAAAATGGTGAGCAGGGAAAAAGATTTTTCAAATGATTTTTTTTTTTAATCTTTAAGGTGACAAGTAGAAGTAGATGGGATACCCATCACTGACTTTTAATATCAGGTGATCACAGTTAGGCTGTGAATTTTTGGATGTACCTTCTTTGACACTTTGTGTTGTGTTTCTGCTTCCCCTCTGTCATGGGGCACCTGTAACTGAGCAGCATGGTGTGAGCCTCGTGCTCTGCATCACTGGTGCATTATTTTTGCTGTTCTGGCAGCTGCTCGATGGGGTTCAATCTGTGCAACCAGAGGCTTCTCTTCTGTGAGGAACTACACAAGTGGCCTTGCAGTTTTGTGTGGTGTCCCCTCTGGCTGGACACCAAGGCAGGGCAGGAGGATTCCCTTTGCGTTTCAGCCTCTGCCCTTGGCAGCAGAGCAGCCCTGGCCTGGACACGGGGGGTTTGTGCTCAGCAGAGCAGGGCTCCAAGGGGGATGGAGGCATCAGGAAGAGGCTAGGCCATGGTGGAGGGGGCCGCAGGCTGTCTGTAGTTCTATGGTTTCTCTGAGAGTTACCTTAGGGAAGCTTCTGCAGGGGGAAATTGCAAAGTCCAGTTGGTGTAAGAAGCAAGGAGCATGGATTGGTTTGTTTCCATAGAGCTGTTTTAAGATGCAGTAGGATGTGCATTTAATGGAGTATTTGGCAATAGCGCTGCTTGTGCAAGACTCAATATCCTTATAGAACAGAAAAGGGGAAGATAGTGTAAATAGGACTAGATGGAAATGCTTAAAGTTGCACCAGGGGACATTTAGGTTGGAAATGAGGAGACATTTCTTCTCAGAAAGAGCAGTCAGGCATTGGAATGGGTTGCCCAGGGAAGTGGTGGAGTCACTGTCCCTGGGGGTGTTTAAGAAAAGGCTAGACGTGGTGCTTAGGGACATGGTTTAGTGGGTGACATTGGTAGTAGGGATAGTTGGACCAGATGATCTTGGAGGTCTCTTCCAACCTTAATGATTCTGTGGTTGTGTGGTTCTGTGGTCTTTTTGCACTGTAAGCCCTTTGGGGCTGGGGCTGTGACTATAACATACAATTGTATTTCATGTTCTTCTTTTGACTTAGGGCATTTAGATAATACTGTAATATAAATTGAATCATTTAAAAGTAATAAATTAGCTAGCAAATTTCAGGTCTCTAATCCAAAAAGGTCACTGAAATTGTGTCTTTTCATTTCTTTTTGCTGTTATTTAATAATTTGATTAAGTTATTAGTATGTTAAATATATTACATTTTATGGGCACTAAAGCCTTCTTTCTGCAAGCCTTTGTACAAAGCACAGTAGGGAACACAATGTCATTAAATTTCAGCCTCAGCGTGAGTTATGGCTTCATGTGAACACAAGAAAGGTTGTGCTCTAGGCATAACCCTCTGCAGTGATGTCTTGTTTCTGAAGCTCAGTGCACAGTAAACAGAGAAAACACCAAAGCTTGTTAGCTTAGACTTTACATGGGACTACCAGGTTAGACAGAAATCACTGGTAGATCTCATGGTACTAGTGCTTTCGCTTCCTTCATCATGAAAAAGGAATACATTAGAAAAGGCAACCAGAGTGGTTGGAATGTGGATGGAAAGCATTTGAGAATTGTACTCCACATGAAGGTGCTGGGGAAGAGTTCCTTTGTTTGGCTTCATTACTGCAGTTAGAAAGGAATCTTCTTTTTCCTAATTTCACTCCTGTTTATCGCTTTTTCCTCTTTTTTAAGTGGTTTTCATTACAGAGTGTGAAGTGTGCATTTGAACTTACGTCCTCTGTAAGTAGGAAGGGAACTTAAAGGGACAATGAACGGACACAAGAGACAGTTGGATTATTGGGTATATTCTGCTGACACTGGTATAACACTTTTCTCTTCAAAAGGAAAAGATCCTATTTATTTATTTATTTATTGACCAACAAGCTGTAGCCATTTTTTGTTTTGTCTTTTTCTTTGGTTAAATTTTGCCCTCAGTTAGTAAATATCAGTAAATATTCAACCCAAAACTGATTTATGGTAAACTATGAGTATAGTAAATGAAGGCATTAGAAGGCTTCTCACACTTTTTGTATAGGAAGACATCATAGGTATTTTCAGTCCCTGTAGACCTGTAGCAAAGTTAGCACTAAGCATGGCCCCAACTCCGCTTCCAGGGATTGCTGGGTAGATAATGTAGGACAGAGTTGTTGCAATCCTGTTTTTCACCTCTAGATTCTGATTTGCAGAGAAGTTACATATTCTTCCCAATAAATCAGTTATAAACCCTTCTGGAAACACCTGGCCACAAGTTACTGAGTTGTCAAGTACTTTGGAGGGTGAGAGAGTTTGCTGCTAGACCATGCTCATCCTACCCCTGCAGCTGTTCCAGAGTGGGCAGGCAGTGGAGGGACAGAAAGTTGGGTGAACTGTTCTGCAATGGATATTTTCATTCAGTGATGGGAAAAGGTACAGTTAATAAATATCAGTGAAGTTCTTTGTCTGGGGTCACCCTTGCTTCAACATTTGTATTTCCTCTGCTATGTCAGTTGTGTATATGGAAGAGAACTCAGATCTTGTGTCCATTCTCTAAAGTGTCTTTTATATGGAGACAGAATCAGAGCATAGCAGCCCTGGAAATCATGCACTTTTTTTTTCTTTTTTTTCTTTTTCTTTTTTTTTTTTTTTTTTTGCCAGTGAAGAGATAATGAAGGACAAGTTGCTTTGGGAAAAGAGAAGAAATTTGACCAAATATCTGTTTTGGAAGGTGGACTTTTAAATGTATACTTTTATTCTGGCAACTGGAGAGTCACCAATTATTCTAAATGTCATTAGAAGCAGACCTATGTAAAGTCACATGACAAAGACACAAGGAAACCTATGAGAAATGTGATCTGGATCTCCTTCAAGAAATTTATGCATTCAAAAACCTGTTGTTTAGGATGTTAGACCTTCTTTTTATTTATAATTTTTAATGACTTTCATTAGGGCGTCACAAAAAGTAACATTATAGTAATGCAAATGACTATCAACAAGGGATGATGTCTAAACCATGTACCTTTGCCACCTGTCCAAATTAATCCTAAATATAGTACCACTCTAGTATGTCACTCATTTAATGACCTGAGCTGCATTCCAAATTTTCACTCAGACAGACACTTAGTCACAAAATGATCCTGTTAACTGTAAGACAGCAGACTGAAGACAGACACTGATGAATGATTGAAAGAGAAAAAGAAAAAAAAAAAAAAAAGAAAAAAAAAAAAGGTAACTGCTTTAACCACTTAAAATGATAAAAATGTGATGATGTATTCAAATTTTAAAAGAAGAGGACTTAACTGCCTAAATAAATTAAACATAGGTAGGTACTATGAATCTAAAGTTATGATCTCAAAATCAGCTAACTTATGAAGGAACCTCAGTTCCATATGAGCTACAATTAATGCCCTGTTTCCCTAAATGTCTTCCACTCAAGTGCCTCATTTTCAATAAATATGAGCCCAAGGAGGATTCCCAAAGTAGGTACTCTTCTGCAAATGTTTTCCACAGATTTAGAACCATTGGAAGTATTCTGGCAGGCTCAGGATCTCTTCAAAGTGTATTGAGAGCTGCCACTTTATTTTCAATCACAGCTGAGGTGAAAAAGAGAAACCCTCCTGTCTTATTCCTTGTTTTATGTATTCTAGTATTTAACTATTTTGTCGTAGTAAGAAAAGCCTGGATTCACTATCTGGATGAACCCCAAAACGTTAAAACACACAATTTTCAGATAGATGCTTGACTAAGAGTGGATATGAGAGCATTCCCCACTCCTGTCACTCCTTACCATGTCACTGAGACAGTCATTCAAATTGTCCTATGCTTTGCAGCAAGGACTAGAGGAGTTCTCAGGAAGGATGCAAGCACAGTTACAAAGCCTGCCTAAGGTTGGTAGATGGGTTGAGGGTGCAGGAAGTTCAAGGAGCCCTGGCAACGCTGCTGTAGCCAATTCAGTTAATTCACCATATCCTGGGGAAGGGAAAGTCACTGAATCAATGCATCACAGAGGGACTTCTGGAGGTCCAACCCCCTGCTCAAGCAGGGCCACCTAGAGCAGGTTGCCCAGGACCATGTCCAGACAGCTTCTGATGATCACCAAGGAGGGAGACTTTACAACCCCTCTGGGCAACCTGTGCCAGAGCTCCGTCACCCTCACAGTAAAAAAAGTGTTTCCTGATGTTCAGACAGAGCCTTCTGTGTTTCAGTTTGTGCCCATTACGTCTTGTTCTGGCAATGGTCACCACTGAAATTAAGTCTAATTGTTGTCTTTGCAACCTCCTTTCAGGTATTTCTATATATTGATGAGAACCTCATGGTTTTACTCAGGATAAAAAATGATGAAAATATCAGAAAATATGAAAAGGTCTCAAGGTTTGAGATAAGGACAGGGAGATCATTCAACAATTATCGTCATGGGCAAAACAGACTCAGTGTAGGGAGATTAGTAAAATTTATTGCCTATTACTAACAAACTATAAAAGTGAGAAGCAAAGGAAAGAAACTAAAAACACTTTCCTCTCATCCACCTTCTTCCATCTCCTCCCCCGGAGTGGTGAAGGGGAACGGAGGAATGGGGTTGCGGTCAATATATAGTGCTTTACCTCAGCCGCTCCTTGAAGGTCACTGCCCTTGCCCCATGTGGGGTCCCTCCCACAGGATGCTGTCCTTCCTGAATTGATCCGCGGGGGCTGCCCACAGGCAGAAGCTCTTCAAGAACCGCTAACATGGCTCCATACCACAGGGTCTATCCATCAGGAGCAAACTGCTCCAACCTGGGGTCCCACATGGGCAGCAGCTCCCCCCCAGATTCCCTGTTCTTGTGTGGGCTCCTCTCCATTGACTACAGGTTCAGCCCAGAATCTGTTCCTGTGGGGGTTCTCCACAGGCTGCAGTCCTGTGGGTAGCAGAGGAGTCTCTTTGCAGATGGCTGAAACTGGCTTTATCTAACGTGTCAACTTCTGGACTCTTCTCACAGAAGCCACTCCTACAGGGCAAATCCACCTGCTACACCATGGTCTCCTCCAGGGGCTGTAACATGGAAATCTGCTCTGCGGTGGTATACCACAAGCTGCAGGGGGACAACCTGCTAGAAGGTTGTTTTTCTTTCCCTTACTTAAATCTGCTCACATAGAGGTACAAACAACATCTCTTATTGGCTTGGCTCTGGCCAGCAGTGGGTCCCTTTTGGAACCAGCTGAAGCTGGCCCTTATCTAACATGGGGTAGCTTCTGGGTTCTTCTCACAGAAGCCACCACTGCAGCCCCCAGCTACCAAAACCTTGCCATGTAAGCCCACTTAAGCCACTGACCGTTTTTTTCTCCAGGCAGAAGAGTCCAAGCTCTCTCAGCCATTCCTCACAGGAGAGATGATCCAGTCCCTTCCTCATCTTTTTGGCCCTACACTGGATCCTCTCCAGCATGTCCATATCTCTCTTGTGCTGGGGGGCCCATAATATACTGAGACCATAATATACTGGGCATAGTATAACTGGGCTCCAGGTTTGGCCCCACCGGCACTGAGTAGAGGAGAAGGATCACCTCCTTCAGCCTGCCAATGATACTTTGCCTAACGCAGCCAGGCATCAGCTATTCCCCTAGCACAAAGCTGTCTTTTTTTACCAGTGGATCAGCAAGTGATTCACTGAAAAAGTCCTGACCCACTAAAGCCAAACGGCATTGTTTCAGTGGCTTCAGCAGGGCCAGTATTTTACCATTTTTTCTTGTAAGGATGTTGTATAATACGAAGACTTTTCTATATTATCAGTAGTCAGACCTTTTCTGTTTACTTCTACTATAGCTTTATGTAAATAAAGGTATTTATAAATAAACGTATTATTTCTCTCTGTCTTCCTAGAATCCTACCAGAGTGGTGACAGGGTTTATGTAGCTTTTTTACATTGAAGCAAATACAAGATTATGATGTGAATGCAAGAAGGACAAAGGTAGAAGATCTGAACTGCTGTGAGGTTTTTTTTTTGTGTGTGTGTGTGTGTGTGTGTGTGTGTGTTTCTACAGCAATCTTACACTATTGTTCTGGAGATATTCCCCCAGACGTATATGCCTTTCATGTTTCTAATGTCATGACATCAAAAAAAAGTATTAGTAGAGACACACTCTTCTCCTGTTGGATATGACCAAAATCTTAGTTGTGAATATCAATATGGTGTCATATTTGCATTTAAGTACCCTTTAAAAATAGAGCCATCTTGTATACCTAAGGATTTAAGCTTAGGTCTAAGGGTATCAAATCAAAGAAAGATTTATATTTTATCATTGGGTACTGTCTCTTCCAACAGAATATTTAGCATAGCGCTTCTGAAAATTATCAAAGAAAAAGCAATATCTGAATACATTTTATACAGAGCCTAGACATCAAGCTATTCCTTAGTTAAAGACAACAGTTATACTGAGATTCTTACTGATCTGTTCGTGTCTTATTAAATCATTATTATCTTGTATAACACTTTCTGAAGTTTCAGAGACTTTCTCTGAAAAATATGGCAAGTCTTCCAGGTGATGACTACTCAGTGAAATACTAGATCCAAGGCTGGAAAAACATATAATTTGTATTTGAATTTTTTAAGTTCAGAAGGGCACATTTCCGTTGCAGTTTTAAGCTATGTAACTATGTTTTGAGCTTGACTGGAAATATATATAAGAATTGCAACTTTAGATATTCACAAATATCTAAGTATTCTCCAAAGAGCACCAGCATCTGCAGCAGTGAAGGACACCTCTGTAGCATTAAATGAAAAAAGCTGTTCCACTAACAGTTCATTCTTAACACATTATTGGCAGTCCTGGAGTACAGATAGGTGAAGTGAGCATTTCTCGGTATAAAAGATAACGGAGAAGTCTTCATTGGCACATTTTAGTGTATATATATATTTCTGATAAAAAATACCAACAAAAAGTTTTAGATTGTTACATCTGCTAAGAGTTATATTTCAAATACAGTGTTTGTAGCTTGGTTGAATTGAACTCATTTTCCAATGGCTACTAGCTCTTATTTCCAAATTTCACAATCAAAATCAAACATCAAGGATAGAAGGCCCATACTTAAGAATAATGACCTTTTTATGTATATTTCCAATAACATTTAATATAAATCAATGTACATGTTGAATGTTTAAAGATTGTCAAAAATAATTCAGGTTATTCATACTTCAGTAATCAAAATTATTTATCCTAAATATCAGAATAATTCTGTATCTTATAGCACTGTTTTATTCTCAATTGCATGTTGACAAGGAAATTAAAAGGTAAGGTATATATATACTGCTGCCAGAAAATTTCTGAATCTGGAGAAATGAGCTGTTTATGCTAACAGTCAGTTAAAAGGAACATAAATCTAAATTTACAGTGGCTGACACATGAGTCTTGGTAAGGAATTCAATTTATATATACTTACCATGCATTTTATTGCCATAGACTCCCTTTACAAAAAGACCACCAAATGGAAGGCAATCCTTCCTGACTTAGTAGCCACACCCAACTTCTCTTTTCAACAGCATTGGTCATGGCTGTGGAAATTGCTATTCTGTGTATAATCAGTGGCTTATGCTAAACATCCTTGCTTCTTTGTGATAATGCTTTTTGCAGTTAAGCCATGGGATATGACAGGATGTGTGTCATCTTGCCTCAGGTGGCCTATTAGGTTTAAAGCTGAAGGCCAAGTGACACAACCATCTGTGCACTGGTACTGTTTCTGTCTGAGACCTTCCCCCATGCCTCCACTCCAAGGACTTATCTTGGTTACTAAATGTCCCTGAAATATATATGAATTATATATATATGAAATTATATGAAATTATATATATATAAAATATATATATATTTCAGGGACATCTATATGTACATATATAACTAAAAATAAAATGGAATGTGATGTATTAAACATTATGGCAATGCTCAGATGTTGAACAGAGAGGATGTCTATACATAAACATACAGTCATTTTCAACTATGTATAGCTCTAAGGTCTAACGGCTTGAAATACAAACTATAACATTTAATACATATATGATACAAATTGCTACATCACATTAAGTACTTTCATAATAGACCCAATAACTTCAAAGGATGATTACAAATATCAGTTTACTATTGCACACATTGCTGGACTTGTGTATTTATGTAAAAAAATATTGTTTATTGGTTTTGATAATCAAACAGAAAAAAAATAAGATAGATCAGTCAGATAGAAGAAACTTCTCTCTCTCTCTCTCTCATTATTTTTTCCCCATAATTACTTGTGTTGGGTCAGTCTGAACTGGAGTCACCTTTTCCCTGCAGCAGCCCACACAGTGCTGTGCTCTGCACTCATAGCTGGAACAGTACTGATATCACTCCAGTGTTGTGTCTATTGCTGCGTAGTGCTGGCACAGCATCAGGACTCCTTCCAAGCCCCCAAGAGCCAGCAGGCTGGGGGTGGGCAAGTGATGGGGAGGGGACATTGCCAGGGCAGCTGACCTAAACCAACCAAAGGGATATTCCATAACACCCGATGTTACACTCAGCAATAAAAAGGGGGGCTCTTGCGGGGGAGGGGGCTGTTCCTTCTGAACAACCACTAAGCATTTTGAGGCCCTGCTTCCCAGGACATGGCCGAACGTTGCTTGTTGATGGGAAGTAGAGAATAATTTATTTCTTCCCACTGTCTGTGTTTCTGCGTGGACTTATTGTTTCTTTTGTTTCTTTTTCTCCCCATTCCCTTTCCCTTTAATTAAATCTTTCGCTTCTCAAACCTGAAGTTCTCTGTGTTGTGTTTTCTCCCCCTTCCCCTCTGAGGAGAGGGGGAGTGAGAGAGTGGTTGTGGTGGAGCTCAGCTGCCCACCTGAGTAAAACCACCACAGTCCTGACTGGTAGTCACAATGTTTGGTTTTCTGTTAATATTTTTCTGTGTGACTATGTTGTATGTAGTCCATTCTCTGTTCTCTTTTTTCCTTTCTGATTGGAGAAAGTGTTGAAGTCTGTGCTTGGTTTCTTTATCATGTTGTGCTGTAACATGCTGGCCTTCAGTTTTGTCTAGTACTCAGGCCCTGCATTGTTATCTTTCTGGTCTCATGGAGATTATCTTTTTGGAAATATTAAGAATTACAGTGCTTTCTTTTTTGCCCCTAGCAGTCAATCAGTGAATAATATCGGGGGTGGTGCCTTCTACTTTTCTCCCTGTGGGCTAATTACAGCAGCCTTTGAGTATTTTGGATATCCTTGGTCAGATATTATCCTCCTATTACTAGTTCTAGTGTTTGTCTTCCCCAAGGTAAAACAGTTTATTAAGAATATTATCCAAGGACCTGTCCCGAGACAAAGTGGTTGTGGGTAGCAAGGTGTGTGTGGGGATTTGGGCAGGTACCTGTCACGGTTTTCTCCTCCGATGATTCTTAATTTCACTCCTGAACAAGTGAAAAATCCAAGAAAACTGGTAGAATGTTTGAAAGACGTATGCCCTGACCCTGGCAATACTAGAGAACTCTACCAGCTTTCTGCACTCTGCTGGAGTCTGGCTTATGTCTATCAAATGTCAATTAACATTGCCCAACACCCTCAAGGGGATAGGGAAGTTCCTCAATTTGATGATAAGACAGCACACAGTTTGACCACCCCAGAGGACCAACTATCTATGGTATCAGCCGCCCCTATAGTAAAGACAAAACAGTGGAAACGGAGATCGGGTCGTTTAGTAAGGGAAGAAGCTCCTCCTAAGAATAAGAGAGAAGAGGAAAAGGCAGGCAGCTCTAAAGCAGCGTCAACACGGCAACATCAGGGAGAAGACACAGAAGTCATAGATGAATCAGAAACTACTCAGTCTCTATCCTTGTGTGAGCTGCGAGAAATACGAAAGGATTTCAGTCATCATGCAGGTGACGACATCCTTACCTGGCTGCTTCGATGCTGGGAGAGAGGCACAGGTTATCAGCCTCTGGAGGCTACTCCTAACAGCTGTGAAAGAAAGGTATCCCCACAAGGAAGATATTGTAGTAGGCAAATGCAGTAGGCATAAGTAGGCAAATGGACCACTATGGATAAGGGCCTCCAGCACCTTCAGGAATTAGCTGTGCTGGAGATGCTTTATAGTGATTTAAACAATGCCCAGACACTTAAAGAGCTTGATGAAGTCCAATGCACAACATCCACATGGCAGAAGGTTGTATGGGCTGTACCCTCAGCACATTACTCAACCTTATTCCCAAAATAGCCCACATGCAAGGAGTACATCAAATGCAGGATAAAATAAAATTCCTCAGGAATAGGCATAAATCTCCAATAACAGAAACACACTCTTTTAAAATCACGCAAAAAATGTGTATTATTACTCCAGATATGACTGGAGACATTCCACAGGCATCATTCACCCATCTATCAAACCTTCTGACTAGCCTAATGTCTAAAATAATTCCATAAATTGTTTTCCAAGTGGATTCAGATCTTTTCAGGAAAATGAGGGAAATGAGTGTGACTATTCCATAGCCTCAGTGTCATCAACCACAAGACTACTGTATAAAGAGGCAATTCTGGGTGTCTCTGTTGAGAAAGATGAAGGTCTTTCACAAGTGTATGTTGACAAGCAGAGATTCCCCAGATACAGACTGTGGAAATGCTTATTTTTATTTCTATTTCTATTTCTATTTTATTTTTATGTTTACAACTTTCTGTTGAAACTAAGTCATTCATAGGGTAAGTGTAAGCTAGCCATGCTTTAGGATCAATATAATAAGCACAGGACAATTTTTTCTGTTCCTTTGGTCCTCGGTCCTCATGATCTAACCAGCAAAATCTTGTCCCATCCCTCCTCAGCAGCCATTTGGATTGTTATACCTTCACTTTTTACCTTGATTATTTATTCCTGGTTCACAAAATGCATTTATAAAGCCCTTTTATCAAAACTGTATCAAAATAAATAAATAAATAAATAAAAGCCTTATTGTTATAGTTTCTTTTTATTACTATTTTTAACTACTATTTTTCTTCTCTTGATCCTTATTCGGTGATTTATCTGCAAAGAATAGAGTTACACAGAAAGAAAAAAAGTTTCCATTGCTTGTTTTCAAAATGATAATAATCTCTATAGTCTGTCCTGATTCTGTGGGTTTCAGTCTTCAGCAATGACAAGTACAGCATTTAAACATTCCTCGAAACATGAGCTTCTCTCATGTATGCTTCCCTGACATTTTTTTCTTTCTTCTTTTTTTTTTTTTTTTCTTTTCTGATAGAAATAGCACCCAATCTCAAGTCAAATTTAATGACAAAATGTCATACATGAAGCCATAAGAACTTAGCCAAAGGGACTGCTTTCCTTGCAAAATGTCAGAAATGAAAGGCTCAAATCTGATTTTCCACTTGCACCAATTGTCTAGTTTCACTGACAAAATGTTCCTTGGCTAGAAGAAACACAATGAAATTTTTTGTGTGCACTTTGGGAATAAAAGACTGCTAAAGACCTAAAGAAAGAGGTAGTATCATCAACATTTTATTCAGGACACTAACGAATAGTTTTTGAAGCCTTTCCTGTTTTGTTTGTTTGAGAGAAATGTAGTAAGATTATTTTTATTTTTATTTTTATTATTTTTTTTTTTTTTAGCAGTGGGATAGAAAATAGAAAGTGGTCCTCAGTTGTATCCACTGAGATTTATGGAGGCATTCATCTCACTTAGATTTATCTAGATGAAATTCAGTTATCTTAAATTAATCACTTAAGGTCTTGTGTAGATGAGAATGGAAGGAGGGGTGTGGAAAAGAAAGAAGCAGACACTTAAAGGACAACAGTTCTCATGCTAAAATATATATATATATATATAAAGAGTCACATTCTGAGGGATCTTCTCTCTTCTAATCCTGTCTTATGAATTGGTTATGGACTATTTGAATTTCCTTCAGCTCTTTGGTACTTTCAAACTAGCAGCAGGAAAAATCTGTCTCAGAAAAACAGGAATGGGGGCTTTTTGACAGCCTAATTCCCTATGAATGCTGACAATTTTTAATCCATGGGTTAGAAAGCAAGTGGCAATATACATCAGGGCCCATGCATGGGTGAGTTTTCTCAGTCATAACAAAATGAAACAACATGGTGTTTGCAGGTGTTTGCTGCTTGAATATGGGTAAGGCTTTAAAGATGACTTCAAAATTAATTCTAATATTGTGTAATGCTGAAATATGTAAAAGTAAGTGCTATACAGGTGTAAACCACATAGAATTGCAGTTCAAACTGAGTTACACTATTTTTATTTTTATTTATATTTTTTTATTTTTAGTTTTCTCAGTGAATAAGAAGGCTGGCAAATGGGAAAACAGAAAAAATTAAGTTAACATTTGGAGATTAGAATGATCTTTAATGGTTCATAGTGAGAAGGAAAAAGTATCACTAACAATTTACACCTATAGTCCATCTGTAACTTTATTGGCTTAGGAATGTTACAAAGTTTTACTTTATCAGATCTTAATTTTAGTAACAGAAAAATATTTGTGCAGTTTGTTACTCTGACTCTAGTCTTTGCTTCTTACAATTCAAGCACTAAAGCTAAAAATGATGTATTTGTAAAAATTGAATCTCTGAGCCACTTCAAGATACCAAAGAAAATTAAATGAAAATTGCAAGAGCTAGAACTTTTTCATGAATGAATAGTTTCTTACAGAATAAATACAAGGCTGTTTGAGTGGAAAAAACACTGATTGTCAAAAAAACAGGAGAAAAGCTGATCTATTTTACATATAAATGAAATAAAGTAAATTAAAAAAAAAAAAAAAAGTATATTTAAGTCACAGAAACAGATTGAAGTATTGTTTAAAATAATAATAATAATAAAAAGGAAACCTAAGACACTAGTTTAGATCTAATTATACCTGTGTTCTGTTCATCCTGTTCAGCTTTTTACAGTGAAGGTTTCTTTAAAGAGACAGTTCACTGTGGATCCAATCCAAATCTTCTGAAATCAGTGGGAAGATTCCCAGTTGCACTTGTTTTTGGGGGGGGGAGGAGAATGGCTAAAGGCTTATTCAGTTTCTTCTACACAGAGTAAGCATATTCCTTATCCTATTGGTTTTTATATTGCATCTTCTAAAATACTGAGATGATCAAAAGCAGAAAGGCAGAATAACAGCTCTGAATGTCATCTAATAAAACTTTTATCTGTGAAGTATATTTCACTCCTACCAAAGGTTTACTTTTTCTTTTCCTTTTTTTTTTTTTTTTTTTTAACATTGATCTTCTCCTTATACCATTTTATACGGTTTTATGCTTTGAGCCCCCAACGTTTTAAAACACCTATAGCTAATCAGTTGCAACCTGCTTCCATTTTCCTGGAACCAGTGCATTTGTCTCAGTACTCCTTTGCTACACTTATTTTTGTTTTGATCCATAAGAGTAATGTTAAAGACATTCAAGTATGTTATTGTATTTGTGCAGAGATGTGTTGAGACATTAATACAGAGCTATGTGCCTCTAAATTACATTATTTGCTCTTCTTGTGTTGAAGATGATGTCCTGTTGAGTTTTTTTTTTTAAATATAATTACACTTTCAGTAAGTTGTAATTCTTCAGTCATTTGAAAAGTCCGTGATGTACTAACAAGTTTAGAAGGTAGAAGAAGAAGGTGGCCCATCATCCCCCCGGCAGAGCAAACCTTCTGGTGTCTTTAAAATTATTTTTTTTCAAAATTTCCACTTTGCCACATCATTTTACATCATGTTTTGCTGCATTATGTTAACACATACCGAGTCACATCACATAAAATACAAGCTAATGTGAGAAGACATGGGATAGCAGGATAAAACTTGTCAGAGTTTTAAATGATTTTTCCTTCCTTTAACTTTAATCTGCTGCTAAGAAACACGGGGCGGTCAAGAACACCAGGGTTTTTAGTAGTTTGGGTCCTAAGTATGTTTAAACTTTATTGAAAAATTTACAAAGTTGACTTTGACAACTCCTTCAAGCTTCCTCATTAGAACTTTTTCTCCTCTTATATGCTGAGAATCCCCTCTATTGCTACATTTACCTTTCATTCAAAAAATGATTAAAATAAAAATAATTCACCATTCAGTCCCCCTGTTTTAAAGCTGCACTGCTGTAATTATTTGATCATTCTTCTTAAGAGGTTTCTGCCAAAACTTGCATTTTAATTCAACAGCCAGTGAAATGAATCCAGAGCCTGATTTTAGAGATGTTGAGCACACAAAGATGCTGTTCAAGTTGGTGAGAGCTCTGTGTGCCCAATATCTTGATAATATGGCTCCTACTGTTTGTGGGACCAATTTTTTATTTAATCTGCCCTTTGTTTCAAAAGTACCTTTAGTATTACTGTTATTTTAAATCTGTGTTACAAGAAATGTATTTATGTCCTCATAACTGGCACAGAGAACATTTGTCCTTTTAGTGAGCCTATAGCCATCAGAATGAGTGAGAATCAGAAGGGAACATTTCTTCTATTCTTTACAGAGTAAATTACAGCAATTTAGTGCCTTAGGTTCATGCAAGGACATGAAACTTCCAAATTTGAAATTTCTTTGTCTGGACTTCCTAGCTTGAAAAAAAAAAAAACTGCACAGCACCCTGTAACTCATTTTAGCCAACAGATAAAACAAAATCAGTATTTTTTCACGCACTTGTGTTGTAACAAGGACACAACTGGATGTAGCTAAGGGATACACTTTAGTAGAGACCAACCTGCAGACAGCCTGCAAATACATTTTTCTTTAGCCTTACGGAAGCTGCAGGACAGTTGGTTCTCCCAGATTCCTATACAGACAGTTTTTTCTAAGAAGCAGTTGCAGTTTTGTCATACTTCTTAGGTAGAAGACAGTACATAAATGTATTTTTCTCTTTTCTGGAACATCTTGTATACTTCCCTAGTATATCTGGAGATACCACTTCCTCCTTACATAGCATTGGTTAAAATTGCCCACATGATAACTGTTAAAAGTAAATCAAGGAGACGTGATATGGTCTGGAAAAAGTTGTTACAATGCAAAACCAGAACCTCAGCTGGTGTTTGAAGCATAATGTAAGAGAATAAAATAAAAGCCTTTCCACGAATGTGGTTCTTCATACTGGTTGAGATCAGGCATATAAAATTTCTTTCACTACCCAGTAGAGTTTAAGAGGGACAGAATGGTACAGTTTTTGTATCACTCATTCATTCCAGAAAAAGAATATTCTAGCAAATATTTTTGCCACAAGTAGCTCGTATCCAAGCAGATTATACTCCACATACACCTACAATTAGTTAATAATGATGGCAACAAAATCAATATAGCCTGAATTTCTTCTCCTGTTCTTCTGAACTTCAATATATTTTTCCATACGGATCACAGATATGATTTGTCAACATTTGTCAACATACTTAACATACTTTACATATTGGTCAGTCACTAACAAAAATAAAAAATAAATAATAATAATAATAATAATAATAAATCCTCCAGGAGCTCCTCCCCAGTAATTCACAGTCTATTTGATTCAGTGAGCTATATAGCACTATGTTTAAAACAAAACGGTAGCCATTTCCATTCCGCTGAAGTGGTCTAGTGTTTCTGCTCACATCCTATATCTTCAATGCTCTTTGTCTGTGAGATCAAAATGTCTAATTTGCACTCCTCAAAAGATACAGACCCTGTAATTTGTTAGGTTTTGAAACAGGAAAATGTCAGTGTCTGTCCAAAGTGGTTTGACCATATGTAGCAACTGATAGAAAGAAAAGAGGTGAGGGGATAAAGATGGCTACTTAGGTTAGGTTGAGCTCTTAGACCATGAAGCTTGAAGAAATCCAATTTTTCAGTTCACCTCTTCTCCATTATTCAAAGGTCTCCAAGCTCTGCAATCTCTTTGGTTCATAATCCGGTGAAACCATGTTTAACTAAAAAATGCACAGGCCAGAACCCAACACTGGAGTGACAGAAAAGACTTACAAAAGAGCTTCAAAGCGCCTCACATTCTCACACATTGGCTGTACTCCTTTCTAGAAGTTTTAGTCTGTAGTGTGCAGTGACATATTAGACGTTCTTACAGAAGTGAAACTATAAAAATACTGTACTGAAATAGGTCATGCACCTTTATGTACTTCTGAAGCCTAGTCATTGAAAACATGTAAATTATTTCTTTATCTGTGTTTGCCAAGCATTAATATAGGAACATAAAATCATGCCAAGAACTCAGGAATGGCTATTTAAGTCTCCATGTGTCACATGTCACAAGTTTATGCATAGGTATTTCTCCCTATATGTATATATATTTTTTTTTTCTTTTTTTCCAACTTCACTTCCTGTGTTATTGAGACTAAACCTGTTTTCATATACTCCCACAATCAGGGGAAAAACTCAGAGAGAAAGATCACATTTGTGCTTTTGAGCTGCAGTGTAAGTTACTGATGGAATATTGTTGCACTGCTCCTGCACATACATGTGCATTTCTTATATTGTATAAATGCAAGAAATGAAATTTCCTGGTTATTTATTTATTTATTTAACATGTTACAAGGCCTTATTATTCTTCACTGAAATCAGTGAAAGTATTGCCAATGATTACAATGGGCACAGATCAAGGTCATATGAACTTTGCTCCAAACCCAAGAGAAAGGTTACTGAAGGACAGGTAAGCAGCAAGGGAAATTGAGAGGACAAAGGGATTTGCAGAGCTTACAGATAGAGTCTACTTGGGTTTACAATAACACAATGTTTTCTGCAAGTAAATTATTCTATAATTCCTATATTCAGCTCTGGGGGAGATCATGAAATCTTTCTGCAGTCTGAAATATCTTTTAGATAGGGCCAATATTGCCTCTGATATGAGCTTTAAAATCAGTGGTCTCTTTTCATGTGAAAATAAAAATGATCCACAGTATACCTCAGTTTAATCTTACTTCCTACTGATTTCCTTCGTTTGTGTGAGACTTTAAAGTCTTATGGTGATTAATGAGACTTAGTGACTTCTAATAAGATTTACAGGACTAAACAAATTGCTTGTTTTTGTGTGTGTTAGTTTTGTGTGTGTGTGTGTCTTTCTTTTGTTGTTTTTTGATTGTTTGTTTGTTTTTACATCTCTGTATTCCACTTTCATACAGCAATGGTAAGTCTGCTTCCTAGCCATTCAACTTATTACATATCAGCCTCTGAATTGAAACAAGAGAACTGCTGTTAAAAATAATTACAGAAGTTTTTCTGTGAAGGAGAATAGCATGTTAGCATGTATCTGTGTGCTGGTGATGGGGAGAGTGTTGCTTTAAGTGTACAAGAGTAATTTAGCAAGCAAGGAATTAAAAAATTTAAGTGTTTATCAAGTGGGTTGGCAGAGCTGCTCCATTAGCACATCTGGTGGAGCTGCTACTTTGAGACGCACCATGGAGATGGATGAGCTCCAGAGTAACCACACTTCCCACAGGCTGCAGGAGCCAGCAGGACAGCCTGCCAAGCCCACTAGGTTCATTAAGCTTGGTAGAATCCTGCAGGAAAAAACAATTTTTAAAATAGCTTTCAAAGACTCCCTGGGTTTAAAAGTTCTGGATTCTTTTCCACCCCACCATGCAGAGAAATCTTTGTTCCTAAAGCACAATTTGCATCCCATGAATAAAGAGAGAGAAAATATCTTTTTGATCGGTTTAATGCATGTGAGCTGTCACTTTCATTTGAAGCAATTTATCCTATTTATCAGCTTTGCTCACCTAATTCTTGAATAGAGACCTCTGAGCGAGCAAAAGGTAGTCGCCTAGTTGAGAAAAAGTATTTTACTTGGCGCTTCCAGAAATGCTTAAAATCTACCTCTTGAAATGCCAGGGCACTATTTTTCTCCACCATGTTATTGGGGGTATTGAGAGCTAAGGGGTTTTTTTTGTTATCGATGTTTTGGTGTTAGGAAGAAGATTATCAGCCTGTTGTTAGGACAGCAAGTGGGGAAAAAGTCTATCTTCAAATTCACAAAGTGTGTGATCTGAGCTATACATATCTTTTCTGCTTTTGTACTGTATTAGCAGCATTATCTACATTTTTTTAAATTTATTTATTTATGGCATTTCTTGCAATGCAGTAAGGCAAATATTCAGAAGTAGGGATGATTCCCAGACTAAGGATAAGTATGGTGCATCCTTTTAGTTTTACTTCTAAGGATAATGCAGTTGTAAAAACTGCCCAACTCCTTTGCAACAAATCAAAAAATCATTGAAGACCTCAGGGAACTAAAGATTAAAATCTCATTAGTTCCATACCTCACTGTGTGACAGTGGCAGTCTTTGTGCCATTTAAATAGTTCATATGTTTCAGACAAACAATGTCTGAAATTTTCAAACTGTACAGGTACTGATTCTTATGTTTGTTTTGATACCCTCCTACTTGCTCCGCCCAAGAGGTGCAGGTGAATAGGGAATGGGGGCTGTGGCCAGTCCCTAACACTTCATCTCCACCCATGAGTGGAGTCACACCAGGGAGTGACTTCATAGTCACTTCCTGACCCTGCTCCCCATGGGGTCCTTCCCATGGAATGCCATCCTTGCAGAAGTGAGCCTGCGGGGGCTGCCCACAGGCAGCAGCTCTTCAAGCACCACTCCCACACGGCTCCGTACCACGGGGTCCATCCCCCAGGAGCAAACTGCTCCAGCACGGGTCCCCCACGGGTGGGCGGCAGCTCCCCCCAGCCCCTCTGCTCCTGCGTAGGCTCCTCTCCACGGGCTGCAGCTCTGGCCCAGGGCCTGCTCCTGCGGGGGCTCTCCATGGGCCGCAGCCTCCTCCAGGGCATATCCACCTGCTCCACCAGGGGCTCCTCCACCCATGGGGGGG
The DNA here is from genome assembly GCF_963932015.1 of Anas acuta. NCBI lineage: Eukaryota > Metazoa > Chordata > Aves > Anseriformes > Anatidae > Anas > Anas acuta. Next base: position 114,913,640 of record NC_088980.1, on the reverse strand, counting down.
CTGCAGCGTGGAGATCTGCTCCATGTGGGACCCACGGGCTGCAGGGGGACAGCCTGCTCCACCAGGGGCCTCTCCACAGGCTACAGGGGAACTGCTGCTGCCTGCCTGGAGCACCTCCTGCCCTCCTGCTGCACTGACCTTGGTGTCTGCAGGGCTGGTTCTCAGTCCTCTCTCTCCCAGCTGCCGTTGTACAGCAGTTTATTTCCCTTTCTTAAATCCCAGAGGCGCACCCAGTGTAGCTCCCTGGCTTGGCTCTGGCCAGTGCTGGGTCCCTTTGTAGCCAGCTGGAGCTGGCTCTGATCTGAAATGGGGCAGCTGCTGAGCTCCGCTCACAGAGGCTACCCCTGAAGGCCCCCTGCTACCAAGCCCTTGCCACGTAAACCCAGTACAGAAAAACGGCACACTTTTTATATTCAACTCTTTACTTAAGTTGTCTATTTCTATTAACATTTTAAGTGAAGAGTTTGGTGTCCCTAAAGTTAATTTGTTGTAGGAGCTACTTTCAGGCAAGTAAGGCATTAAAAAACTTAAATTATAAAGAAACAAATAAAAGGATAAGTAAAATAACAAGTTATTCATGGAAAAAAAAAAAAAAAAAAAAAAAAAAGGTCCCACTGAGCTTCAGGAACTACTGGAAGATTCTGAGAAATATAATGATGACAGTGGCAAAAGAAACAGCACAGAGTAGGACGGATGTTCAAAGCTGTGTGTGGGAAATGAGTCATGTGATGCCCATTAGTGTCACTGAGAATTTTGCAGTGAAAGCCCCATGCATTTTTGAAAGTGTACTTCTAAATGTTTAATATAACACTTACAAGCAAAATTTAGCACTGGCACAGGGAATCTATGCTAATTCTCTGTATCCTCACTGTCCTTATTGTGCTTTAGTATGAGTTAAGGCTTCTGTACCAGGCCAGACCTTTTGTCTCGTTCTTGTTTTAGGCTGATAGATTTGTCAGAACTATAGATACTTTAATATACCATGTGTGGTTTGAATGATAGAACAAGTGTGTGTGAGCATAAAGATCATTTCATTATCAGGAGCTTCTGTTTAAAAATAAAATCTAAAATATATATATATTATATATCTGTTCTTTTGACAAGCATGTCAAAGTAATCTAGTAGTGGAGCTCTGGAGGAAATCTGGGTATTATGGTCCATCATCCAGCAGTTCAAATGAGAAGTGATATCAAACAGATCAATTTTAGATGCTGAAAAAAGATCTATTTCACATTCCTTGGTTTTGAGTAGAAGATTGGAGAAACTGGAGGAAATCTAACTAGCTCTACTTAAACATTCAAATAAAAAGCAATCTGTTTTCATACCTGCCAGCAGTGGGCACCAATAAATAAATAAATAAATAAATAAATAAAAGAAGGAAAAGTGTTCATGCCTTCATGCTTTATTTACCCACCTTGTTCTGAAGAGCATGGTGATTTTTAATAACTTTCATTCAGCTGAGACCAAAAGGGTAAATGTCAAACAATTACGAACAAGCATGAAAGAGATTAATACTGTGTGTAAATGAAATGCAAATATATAGTTAGAAACAAAATACAGTGACTATAAGCAGAAAAAAAAAATGCTGTTACAATAAGTAGAGAGTTTACTGATGAACAGAAAAGTTTTATTAACCTTTATCGGATTAAGTATCCCTAAAAGAAGGTCCTATAATCATTAGAATCCTTGACTACATCTCACAGGTTGCTGGAAAGAAGCAGAATCAAATTATAATATTAGTTACTATTACAAAATCATTAATAAAATAACTGCAAATTATGGATCAAAAAAGATCTACCTGCCTGGTTGTAGGCAGAAGGATTAAGAAAAAACTGGCAATAGTCATATCGTGTTGTGACTGATATCTGAAAGACTAGAAGAAAGAGGAATGGAAATGGCAAAGTGAGTGGAGCTCAGGAAGACTAAGACACAATATAAAGTTTCTAGGCTGTAGCCATCCCCAAGATATAAGTGGCATCTGGAAAAGAGGTAAAGGCTGCCAATAACTCCATCTGAGTCCAGCTGAGCAGGACTTTTCAGGTGTCAGAAGAATGTGTATAGTATGAAGAAAGGATTGATAGCAGCACAACTAGCTCAGGGAAAATTTTCATGGGAGCAGCAGAAAGCATTGCAGCAGAAGATGAATGGGCTACTACTCTGCAAACAAATGCAATACTTATTAAGTAAGTAAGAAACAGATGCAATTGAAGGTATGGTAGTCAGAACCATAATTGACACTGGAAAATAAGCTTTGGGCAGTAAGGTATAATAATAATAGAATGGATAGAAAATAGTGAACTTCTGCCCCAAAGCCAAGCATATAAGCTAAATATGCCATTAGTTAACAAATTGGGAAGGGAGGGGAAGAGGAAGGGAATAAAAAACTTTTAAGTGTATTAGAGTGAGGAAGAAAGCACAAATGAATCAAAATATGTCAGGTCTCCAGACTCATCAAGAAGGATTGTGCACTGAAATAATTAAGAAAACGTTATAGGGTGTCTCCCAGGGAAAAGAAAGATTCATAACAGCAGAGAATAGAGCTGAAAACAAAACAAAACAGAATAGTTATCCCAACAGTTTCATATTCTTGGGATTATAGAATAGTAGTGAGACAGAACAGAAAAATGTACACAAATTCAAGCAGTTTTGAGAACTAGAAACTGAAAACTACTGATGCTATTGGAATTATATCTGGTGATATCTCAGACAGTAAGGTGGACCACAACCTGCCAGTGCAGGGAAGCAAAAAAGTTCAAAAAATTCCATAGTGTGGATTTATATGTGGAAAATGATGACTATCCAAACTGAGGGTGTAAGTATGTTACTTCACAAACTTGTCCAGAAGATATATGACAAGATATTATTAGAGTTTAAAGAATATCTGTCTTTTAATTAAAGAATCCTGAGAAACCCAGCAGAACCAGGATTACTGACTGTCTGACAGTTGTCCATTCTGAAATCTTCAATAACCTTCTCTGTTTTTTTTTTTTGTTTGTTTGTTTGTTTGTTTTTCAGAAACTCATCTGGTTCTAAACATTTCACTTGTTATTTTATTTCTGATATGGCAAAAACTTCCATTTAACACAATCTTAACCATCAAATCCAGATTAACATTTATATTTTATGATATTACCACCCCTAAGTGGCAAAATATGAAGAAGCAAGTCACATTATGATTTTGTATCTAGGACTAGTTAATGAATAGAAAGATATCTTATTAGATATTGAAAACATATTTTCATAGTGGAAACCATCCATCCTGACCCTTCAGGTTGGGGTCAGTAAATTCTTCTAACAATTTGCAAGGCTGATTTAATGTTCTTACAAGAAGGAATGCCAATGAATGCCTATGTTAATATCTAATACAACTTTAAGCATGTCTGTTGTGAGATTAGATGTTTTCATAAGCTTCAACAAACTCAAATAGTTGACTTTTTCTGTTTATGTAGTTAACAGTAAGCTCTACTCCTCTCCTGCCAAACTTGACTCCTAATTGCTTTCTGAACATTTACACATTGTCAGAAGTTGTATGAGACTGAAGACAGAGCAATTATTTTCTACAGGTTATTTTCAAGGAAAACTTACAGAGAGAAATGTCATCCATTAAAGCAGCATGGAAATTTTTCTCAGCACCACAGGGGCTGCTGAAAAAAAAAAAAAAAAAAAAAAAAAAAAACACACCTAAAGTGCACATAGTGATGTTTCTCCACATGTCAGGCTCAGAAGTACTCAAGGCTTTGGATATTTTTTAAGATGAAAGAAAGAAGAAAATGTAAAAGCTTTTGGCACAGTTTGCATACACAGTTGAGAGATAATGTGACCACAGAAAATGCTATTTACAAAAGTATTTTTCATCTTATGAATGAGCTGGGGAAACTGTGTTAAGTTTCATTAAACCATGCGATATATGTGACTGAAGTAAAATTAAAGAGTCATTTGTTGCAACTCCATAATTTACTGTGGGCCCATAATCCATTCTTAATCTATTCTGAGCTGTACAAAAATGAGTACCAGAGTCTGAACAAGAGATAACCTGTAGGGATTTACGAACCTGACATCTTGGGCCTACAGAAATCACCACAGCCCCTCTGTGGGTTCTTACAGTCCCTGCAGTGCACCAGGGGCAGCCATGGAGAGAGATCAGAGGATACTCTGGGCGATGTAGTCTGGATGACAAGCAAGCCCATAGGGTTGAATGAAAACACACCTTCTTAACTGTTCTGGAAGAAAAAAAAAATCTGTTCCCACATAAACAGAGTGTAAATAGGAGCCATTCTGTTCTAGGAAAGTCAGTTTCTCTGTATAGAGAAACCTTTATATAGTTAAGAAGTAGAGTCGGTAGTTTTAAAGCAGTTAGAGAGGTCCTCTAGGTGGGTAGGCAGTTGGCTAACAGGCCACGCTCAGAGGGTGGAGAACAATGGTCTTTACTCAGGATTGCTGCCTGTAACAACTATGGTACCCCAGGGGTCCCCCCTGGGCCACACACTGTTCACCATCTTCATGAATAATCTGGATGATGGGATAATTGCTGTTATTCACTGCTTCTGTATTATCCACTGCTGCTGTTTCACATTGGAACAAATGATGCTGCCAGGAGCAGTCTGAGGAGTGTCAAGAGGGATTACAGAGCCCTGGGGGCAGCAGTAAAGGACTCAGGAGCACAGGTAGTTTTTCCATCAGTCCTGACAGTCAAGAGGAGGGGACTGAAAGGGCCAGACAAATTTGCCAAATCAATGGATGGTTGCAGGACTGGTTTCACAGACAGGGGTTTGGCTGCTTAGACCATGGGAAACCTGATCTGCTGGGGGCTGATGGGGTTCACCTATCAGAGAAGGGGAAGAGCATCTTTGGTCATAGGCTTGCCAAAGTGCTGAAGAGGGCTTGAAACTAGAGCTGCCAGGGGACAGGAACCTCCATCCATCCCACAACTCCCAGTTTGATGCCAGTGCCAGTGATAGACGCCCAGAGCCTAGTGCGGGAGCGCACCTGAAGAGCAGCACAAAGGAATACCAGCCACTCCAGGCAGTTAAGTGAGCTTCATCTGGGCACAACTTAAATGTGTTAACACGAATAGTATTGGGAATAACCAAAAGGAGTTAGAGATGTACACTATCCTGCAGGGCTATGACCTATTGTTATTACAGAGACACGACAGGCAGGAGAGACAAGGAAAGGCCATTGCCTTTTAAGTCAACAAGCAGCTGGAGTACATGGATCTCTGCCTGCAGGTGGATGAGGAGCTGACAGAGAGCTTATGGGTCAGGATTACAGAGAGGACAGGGATGGTTGACATTATAGTGGCCACCTGATCAAGAGGACCAAGCAGATGTGGCCCTTTATATATAGATGGAAGCAGCCTCACATTCAAAAGTCCTGGTCCTCATAGGGGACTTCAACCACCCTGTTGAAGTCCCATCTGTTGAGGGACAGCACAGCAGGGCACAGGCAATCCAGAAGGCTCCTGGAATGCATTGATGATAACTTCCTTCTCCAAGTGATAGAGGAAGCACCAAGGAGAGGTTCTATGCTGGATCTCATCTGTGTACTGTGTTCAGTTTTGGGCCCTTTACTACAGGAAGGACATTGAGGCCCTGGTGCATGTCCAGAGAAGGGCTATGAAGCTGGTGAAGGGCCTGGAGCACAAGTCCTATGAGGAGCAGCTGAGGGAACTGGGGGTGTTTAATCTGGAGAAGAGGAGGCTCAGGGGAGACCTTATTGCTCTCTACAACTACCTGAAAGGAAGTGGTGGGGAGCTGGGGGTCAGACTCTTCTCACAGATAACTAGTGATAGAACTAGTTAAGTTGGCCCCAAGTTGCACCAGGGGAGGTTCAGATTGGAAAGTAAGAGACATTTCTTCTCAGAAAGAGTAGTCAGGCATGGAATGGATTACCCTGGGAGGTGGTGGCATCACTGTCCATGGGGGTGTTTAAGAAGAGGTTGGACATGGTGTTTAGGGACATGGTTTAGTGGGTGACATTGGTAGTATGGTTGGACCAGATGATCTTGGAGGTCTTTCCTATCTTAATATGATTATATGATTCTAAACCAAAACATCATTTATTGTCTTCTATCTATCTGTCTGTCTGTCTATCTATCTATCTATCTATCTATCCATTTTGTACATAAAAATCTTTTTTTTTTTTCTGATACTTAAAAAGATGAGCAAACTGGCTTAGATTCTTTTCTAAGAATGTCTGTGTATGTGGTATCTTTTCTACATTTACATCTAAGCCACAACTGCAAAATAAAAGACCATGCATGTGCACTTTGTACATGTGTTTTCAAAGGCAATTTCAGTGCATTATGTGGAAAAGGTGTCCTGCAGTTTCATTGGTTTCTTATATTGTGAATGGAGTAAAATGTATTGAAAAGAGATGTGAATCATAACTCCCTGGTGATTGACATTCAAACACCAGCACTATTTATGAAATGATGACTGTGACTTTCAATACCTTTTTGACCACATGAACCTGGCCTTTATCACATTCATAACTGTGTACTACATCCTTACCATTAATATTTCACAGAGTGGGATTTTTCACTCAAAAATATTCATTCTTATTTTGAAGGAAGATGAGTACACAAAATTTCAGAAAGTGTAATAAAACTTAAAATATTTAATATAATGATCTGAAGCATTTGTTTTGCTCTATTTACAGAATCCAGAGGGCAAATAATCAGGGAGAAGACTCATGAACTTTCCTTGTGGTAACATTTCCCTCAGCTGAAAACATGCTCCATCTTCACTTGCATGTTAATTTAAAAAATGGAGGGTACAGACAGGCTAAGTAAAGGGGCACTCAGGAAATGAATGAGGAGAATTTATTATGGAATTAAAATGAATGGGCAACAACAGAATGGGAATTTATGTTCTGCATTTCACATCAGTTCACACACTGCACACTTAAAGGAAAGCAGTGGAGGGAATTACTTATTATGTTTAGTAATGCCTTTCTCAGTCAAAAGATTTCTAGTATAATTAGAAGTCGGCCTTCAAGTATCATAGTTGTGAATCAAATATAAGTCCAATAATTTTGATAACATACTACTTGAACAAAATACATATTGCAGAAATTGGGCATACTGTAAATGCGTGAAATCTTTTTTTTTTTTTTTTTTTCTGAAAGTTTTCAGTGTTCATGAACTTGGCTAGAGGTTACATTCTTTTTCCTTTGGGAAGCACCTGAAGCCTGTATAAAGAACATACACAAGTCAGTGCTGCTCTGGAAAGTCTAAGCCAGTCAACAGTCTCACTCAATAGAGATGTTAATATTATAGTTGTTGTTTTAACGTTTCTCTGAAGTATTGGAGCATACCTCTGGAAGGAAATCAGTGTTTTGGGTGGTGATGCTGACAAGTGGACTAGTGGTCCATATTTCTTCTTGCCATTCAAGAGATCATCAAGCTTAGCACTGTAGCAGCTTTTCACCAGCCACAACTTCAGTATCAGAGCTTTGGGATAGATTTTAGATTAAAAGTCAGTTTAAAGACTGACAGGATACTCAGCCCCTTGGTTGGGAGTTAGGTAAGAAACAACCATTTTTTTTGTTTCTAAAGCCCGTCCCTAGACTTCATTGAAACAGTTCCCTTTCCCTAGGTACTAGTGGAGGTAAATAAAGGTAGAAGAAACAAGAATTGGTACATTCATTATAATAAATAAACAAATAAAATGGTGCACCCTAGGAAAATAATGAATATGTTATTGTTTCATCAAGAACAACCAAATATACCTGGTTGAAGGAGAAGAAAAAAAATAATAAAAAAATTATAATATTAAGCTCATGAGAGTGTTGTTTTTTGTTTTTTGTTTTTTTTTTTTTTTTTCCTCGTAAAAGTCATTTCTTCATTAAAACTGTAATTGAAAAGGGACATGCTGTTCAACAAGTTTAGTGTTTTATATATTCCACAGCAATCCCACGACATGTCTAAAAATGAAATTCATATTAATCACTGACGTCCTAATCCTCCTGATATAGGATCTATATTCAGGGATATGTTCTCTTCTGAAACACCAGAATCAACTCTGAAAATGAGATTTTAGATTAGCTCTTTAGATAGTCTTCTCATAGGCTCATCCATATGAAATTTGCTATGTGCTTTCACAGCATCTGGGGATAAAGAGCTTCTCACAGTGCTTGCATTTGTCATACATGGTTAGAAAGCTAAGGTACCATTCATACACTTCACTTTGTAGTTCTTCTGAAAACATCAATCACAATCTGTCACCCTTTCCTACAGTGATTGGACAAGTCACTGTTCTGCACACAGCATAAACCTCAAGGTCATTTTTCTCTAATTATTTTGGTCTACATTAGAAACTTCATAAAAAGTTCATGAAAAGGCTTGTGAAAAAGGCAGGCTTTTAGAAAGAGACATTTTACTTTCTGACATCTTTACTTGCCATGCATTACTCTTTATTTATTCTTTTGACTGCATTTTACAGTGAGCTGCAGATTTTAGTAATAAATCTGAATTAGAATTCCATCAAAGCTGCCATGTATAAATGTTTCACTATAAGCAGTAAAGATACAAGTGCCTATTTTATTTTCTAATTCTTTTCTATTTCACTTACTCTTTTGAAAAGAATTTTTGGTACAGGATTTCTCCTCATATTTGACAGTGTCAGTACAGGTAATAAGAATGTGCAACACGTGAAAGGGTGTTTCACAAAATAATCTACAGTGCTGGTGAAACATTTCAAATATATGTAAGAACCAGTCAAACCATTTGATTTGGTTTCTTTCCAAAGAATAAGTTGGGTTAGCAAAATACAAATCTATCAGTCCATGAAAGAAAGAGGCATACTGTATTGGACAGAACATTCATACCATTCAAAACTGTCTACAGTCCAGTCATAATAATTCTACCCAAGTTTTACAAAGCAGATATAGATTTAACTTCAATGGCTTTTTTTTTTTTTGTGTGTGTGTGTGTGTGTGTGTGTGTGTTGTTTTCCTATTTCCATAGTAAGTAAATACTTTTGTACTCTTTGCAATCAGAGCAGAAAAGTGAATATAATACAATGCAAATGTACTTCCAAGATGTTTTAGCACTCTCAGTATATTTCCAAATACAGATTTGGAAAATCTGTATTGTCTAATCACGTTCTCAGCAGGCTTGCAAAAAGTAAAAAGCTCCATGCTTTCTGCAAATGTGGAAGACTAATCAAACTTGAAAACAGACCACACACTGTATAGATCCTCCCATGTTTTCAACTTCCATTCACAAATTTCAGTCCCCTTTTGGCAAGATTTAAAATCTAACTTTCTCAACCAGCTTTTTAAGCACTTAATAGCATGTTGCTCTACAGATGTTCAAGGTAAACTGTCAACACTTGGGAATAAACATATTTTTCTTTGTTGAATGTAATAAAGACTATGTACAAACATAGACAATTTGCATCCCTCTAGAGAAATTCAGCTATTTTACAAGATTGAGGTTAATCTACTACATTGTAAAATACTTTTTACTGTTCACCCTCCTTTAGTTTACTATAAAATTACAATATATTACCACGAGGCCTTTACTTGGTTGAGATGAATCTTTGTACTAGTTCTATGTAGGTAGAACTGGAACCTCCTATGCTTTGCATTGCAACCCAAGAAAACAAACAAACAAACATATATATATATATATATATATATATATATATATATATATATATATATTAATTCCTCTTGCTTTTCCTTTCCTGAAAATTACAAACACTGTAGCTATTCCCCTGTTTTACATCACTTCTCAGAAATGGTGGCCATAAACATTAGACTGAAAGATTACTGTTAATTTGCCTAGGGGTTTCCCAGTCCTACCTGTCTTCCTTGTCCCTGGCTTCCTTGTTCAGTTCTCCTACCATTGTTTTGCTTCTGCAGTCACCCTAACCAAAGAGGCTGATTTTCTTTGAGCTGCAACTAATCTTTTATTTATTTAAGATGCCCAAGTTAGCACCCCATTTGTTGCTCATCATATAACGAATATGTGATTCAAGTTCTAAATGGATGATACCATATACCTACAAACAGATAAATTCAGGCAATAAGGAAGACTGTTGAATAAGGATTGAACAGGTAAATCCAGAGTTCAAATGTGGGTATTTTGAAAATAACCATTTAAAATTAAAACTACTTTTCAAAGAGATAAGAAATTTCCAGGATATATATTTGTATGCATGATAGGTAACAAATGTTAAATAGTGTGTCTCATTCATGTTCCTACCACCAAGGAAGACTTTTTCTTTGTGTTTGCATAGTCATATATTATTATTCCTGGGTGGGTTTTCTAAACCGAGAACTGGAAAATACAGAGTACAAAAAGAAATGAATTCTTGATCTCCTGGGTGAACTCAGAAGAGTTTGTTGGACATACAATGTCAAAACTCTTATATTAGCAAAAAGCCAGGCTGCTCAGTTTAAAGAACAATGCAGCAATTCCAATTTATCTTGGGTCACTACAGTCCACAACAACAGTTCATTAAACAGTGGATTTCTTCCTCCCTACATAGCCAAGCAAATTTATCCTGAATTTCTGAGAACTTGTATTCCGTCTTTCTACATCCTGCCTTTCTTCAGCTCATCATGGATATTTAGTAGTGCCACTGCAGGGGGTTGCAGAACATAAGAGCAGAAGAAGATAAGCATGGCAAAGAAGAGAGGAACTCAGTTAAACAGAAGCATGGAGTTTTATCTAAAGACTAGCAATCCATCTTGCTTCACAGACCACAGCCAGGGGTAGGTATTTTTCTTTTGGAATGACATGTGTTTATGTCTGAAATAACTCATTCGAAAGCTGTTGCCCCTGAACTAATCTCAATTGGAAAAGGACATCGTTCAGCTTGCTGTTGCTCAAAACACACCAAGAAAATCCCTCTCCAATTCACAATGATCACTGCATATTCTGTCTTTTGGCCTAAGATGATTATTTTCCTTTGACCTAAGGAAGAATATTTCTACAAGAAATGCATTCAAGCACATACGCAAGTTTTTACACACTTAAGCCATAACGGGGAAGCTTAAAATTAAGCTCTAAAGGTCAGGTAGTCAAAGGAATCAATATAAGTTAGGCATTTTACCTTATTAAGCATTATTTGAAAATTCCATCTGTACTTTTTGGCAGCTAATTTTTTATCTTTGAGTATCTAGACCTAATTACTTTCCTGCACATGGATGACCTCAAAAAGTCTAGTGGTTAATTGTTTTCCTGATTTAGGGTATAAGCACTGTGACCCCTCCATGGCACTGAAACATTCTTGCAAAGTTAAGGACACTTTTGTGGATTTATGATGTTTAAAATGTAAATGTCAGATTTATTACAGAGGTCTAGGGCCTGCAAAGAAGGTAAATAGCCATAGCTTCTTCAGTCACTGTGGAAATGCATTGATTTTCATGAGTTAAGGGTCTGAGTCAAATCCTTTAAAGCTGAATTAATTATCAATTCAATGTATTTGCTGGTTCGAGAATGTCACACAACTGGCTATACAACTGCAGCACAACTCGACATTTAGCTTTTGCCAGAAGTGTTGCTATTAAAAAAAAATATGTATGCATGGTATGCATTGTATACCTGCTTCCCTGCTGACTGGTGCATGTGAAGTAAGACATTCTGAAGGGAGGAAAATGAATATGAGGGAAATCAGAAATTCTAATTTCACAAGAAAAAGAAGGAACTGAATTAAAATAGACTACAGTAAAACATTTAAACAATATGATTTATTGGGGGGGAGGGGGTACAGGGGATGATATTCATCCAATTATTTTTAATCTAGCAGTTACATTTGCTGCACAAGAAACATTGTGTGATGTCTTTGTCCAGATATGGAAATACAGAAAGGTCTCTAGGCTTCCTGTCTGCAGCACTGAACTCTGTCAGAAGTTGATGGCTTGTTTGTAAGCTTTGCCTCTGTCCTCTTCCTGCATTCAGCCCCTATGGGAAGAAATAGTCTGAGTTTCCATGTGCTAATGCACCTGCACAGCTTGAGCAGGACTTGATTCTTCAAACTGAAGAGTGTGAGGAGCTGAGAAGATCCAATACCTTATGTAGTAGCCTAGCACTGTGTGAAGTCAGGAGACCTTTAAAAAAATAAAGGAAAATATGTTATCCTACACATAGTAAATGAATGCACCTCTCTGGGAATCTAGGAAGTACATATTAGCTGGATAAAATGTCTTTGTGCTGCTGAACATGTGAAAAAAGTACTTACATGCCAACTGAAGCTATTGAAGATTTACCCATGGTGGCTGAATCCCTAAATGATGTAGAGCGTTTAGTTTTCTACAACTTGATCTCCATCCTCAGAAAATGAAGTATGTCGTGGGAGTGGAAGAGAACCTCAGGAACAGCTTCTCCTGGAAGCAACTTGGCTCAGTGTTATAGAATGAGCCCTTAAAAATCATCCCCATTTCAGGGACATCCCTGAACCAACCACTGCAGTAAACTGAAACCAGCTCATTTGCCCCAACCAGGCTGCTTCAGAACAAGACATTTTTTGTCCTCTGAGGGAGAGTGTGTACCTAGGCAATCAGCTGCAGTGCAGAGATGTTCTGCAACAGATTGCGGGACTGCAGTGCGCAGGGAAGTTACTACATCAAGGAAACCCCAGGGAGTGGAGAGAGCCACCAGAAGCCCTCATGAGAACAGCTGCTGATGCTTAGTTAGGGCCAGGAGAAGTGGCAGATACACCTACATGCAGAAAAGCAACCCTTAGGCATTGCGAGTGACCAGACTGGGCAAGGAGAATGTGAGCCAAGGAGAGGCACAGCATTTCACACAGAAGGACACGCAGGTGTAGTGGGTTTACATGGCAAGGTTCTGGCAGCAGGGGGCTGCATGGGGTGACCTCTGTAAGAAGAATCCAGAAGCTGCCCCTTGTCAGATAAGGGCCAGTTTCAGCCAGCTACAAAGGGACAAACCATTGGCCAAAGTCAAGCCAATAAGATGTTTTTTTTTTGCCTCTATGAGAGCAGACTTAAGAAAGGGAAAAAAAATGCTATACAACAGCAGCTGGGAGAGAGAGGATTGAGAACCAGCCCTGCAGACACCAAGGTCAGTGCAGCAGGAGGGCAGGAGGTGCACCAGGCATACAACAGAAGTTCCCCTGTGGCCAGTGGAGGAGCCCCCGTTGGAGCAGGCTGTCCCCCTGCAGCCCATGGGTCCCACATGGAGCAGATCTCCACGCTGCAGCCCCCCCATGGGTGGAGGAGCCCCCGGTGGAGCAGGTGGATGTGCCCTGGAGGAGGCTGTGGCCCATGGAGAGCCCCCGCAGGAGCAGGCCCCAGGCCAGAGCTGCAGCCCATGGAGAGGAGCCCACACAGGAGCAGGGGGTCTGGGGGGAGCTGCCACCCACCTGTGGGGGACCCGTGATGGAACAGTTTGCTCCTGGGGGATGGACCCCGTGGTACAGAGCCGTGTGGGAGCAGTGCTTGAAGAGCTTCTGCCTGTGGGCAGCCCCCGCAGGCTCAGTTCTGGAAGGATGGCGTCCCATGGGAGGGGCTGAGAGTGACCATGAAGGAGTGGCAGATGCTATATACTGACCACTCCATTCCCCTGCATCAATCAGGGGTTGGAGGTGGAAGGGGGTGGCTGTGGGGAAGGTGTTTTTAGTTTGTTTCCTTTGTTTCTTACTTCTCGCAGAGGTTAGTGTTGTGGGTGCAAGTGTGTCTAGCTTTTCGAGTAAGTTGCTATGGTGGGAGAGAAGGTCGGCAGGTAGCACAGTATCCAGGAGTTCAAGTGAGAGATTTGTGCATGGTAATGTGCACCAGCATGGGCTGAGCAGCATCCCTGCCTTAAGTCCTTGAAGGGAAGGTGGTCCTAGAAGCTTCCAGCCCTGAGCTGGTGGACTCAACTGACTCACAAGACAAGGGAGACTGCACCCTCATCTCTGCTCAGAGCAGGAGTCTCCCCCTTGCTCCCAAAGTACATCTTGTCGCATTAAGGGGTGTAGCTGATTAACCATTATGGGCCCAGTCGGATTCAGGGTACTGAACTATCACAATCAGATTTCACCAATGACACATTAACTGTTAAGGGTCCAGTCGGATATTCACCAATAATGCATTAACTGTTGGGGGTCCAGTCGGATATTTACCAATAATGCATGAATCGTTAGGGGTTCGGTCGGATATTCACCAGCTTGAGTGTCTCTAGTCAAGCATATCTTAGTTATGATTGGTGAAAAGTTCTCCTGTCTCCGTTTAAAGTAATAGGCTCTGAGAAATTCAGAGCACATGCTCGGTGAGGGGTGGTCACACCTTGGAGGTGGGTAGCTTTTGGGATGGAGGTGTGTTTTGGTATTATAATGATATGATAATGAGCAAAAGTACACTAGGGTACAGCATTTGTCAAAACATGACAGGTCCTTGGCTCAGGGTAGCAAAAAGTGCAGCTTATCGGTCTCAGTGTGCACAAGAACAATCGAGTCCCCACCTGGTCACAGAGCATAGCCATGGTGTTTCCACTCCACTCTACACTCCGTACTGTTCCTTAGAGCTAGCAAACGAGATTTCCCCAGTGCGATAGCATCTAAGGTTGGAAGCCTAGGGAACACTCAGGTAATGCAGCTACGCCCTACCCTGAAAGCCTCTTCAATGCTGTACTTTTTCTTTAAAATGTGAATGTTAGTTTTATTTTCCTAGTTACTTCAGGCAATTACACCACACATCTACACAGCAGTTAAAATGCTCTGAGGCTGGAAAAGGGAGAATGCATCAGTAATGGTCAAGAGCCAGGAAAAGACAAGAGTACGAAGCTGGAACAATGAAATACCTATATTAGAACCAGTGCTACCAACAAAAGATCAAAGTATGTTAGTAACTGGAGATTCCTCACTGAGAGGCACTGAATCACTGATTTGTCATCTGATCAGTCTCTCTTGGAGAGGTTTGCTGCCTGCTGGGGGCCCACATTCATGATATCATCATATCAAGCCTGGTAAGGTGAGATGACTACAGCCCATTCCTACTCTTTCATGTAGGGTCAAATAAGGCTGCAATGAGGAGATTCTGAAATATCAGAAGGGATCTTATGTCCCTTACAAAGATGTTGAAGGGATCAGGAGCACAGGTATTGTTCTCCTCTATTCTCCCAGCTGGAGAGTGGGACCCAAGAAGAAGGAGACAGAGCAGGTGACTGACTAGCTGTGTGGCTGGTGCCACCTTCAGGGTTATGAGTTCTGCAATCTCAGACACAGCTTTGAGAGACTTGGTGTTGACACCAGATGGAGCGCACCTGATTAGGTGGGGCAAGATTGCTCTGGGCAACAAGCTGGCTGTGCTTATTAGCAGGGCTTTAAACTAGATTCAGAGAGAGAAAGGGATGTACTTCTGTGTGACAGGTAAGAACCAGGGAACATGGACTCTTTAGGAAGCCACAGGGAAATACCTGTGAATTGTCCCAGAGGAATTAGGGAGGGCTCCTCTAAAAAGGCAATACATACTGAAGGCCCAGCCGAAGTGCCTCTATACCAAAGAATGCAGCATGGGAAGGAAGCAGGAGGAGTTTGAAACCATGGCACAATTAGAAAAGTATGACCTAATTACCATCAAGGAAACACGGTGGGATGAATCATACAACTGGAGCACTGCAATCAAGAGCTACAAGCTTTTCAGAAGAGGGAAGGAAGAGTGGGGATGTTGCCCTCTATATTAAGAAATTGTGAACATTAGATTGTGAAGAACTGCCTCTGAGAAACAGCCATGAACATGTTGAGAGCTTGTGTGTAAAAATTAAGGAACAGACCAATAATAAAAGACAACCTGTGGCTAGGGTCCACTACAAGCTTCCTGATAAAGGGGTGGCTCTTGACGAGGCCTTCCTGCTTCAGCTACAAGATGCATCATGCTTGCAGGCTCTCATCCTTATGGGGGATTTCAACCACCCAGATGTCTGCTGGAAAAGCAGCACAGCAGGCTGTAGGCAATCCAGGAGATTCCTGGAGTGTGTTGAGGATAACTTCCTGGTCCAGATGATAGACAAACCAACCAGAGGAGAGAAGCGTTACTGGACCAGTAATGCTCACCAGTGAAGATGGACTTATTAAAGAGGTCGAAATTGGAGGCAGTCCGGGCTGCAGTGACCATGCCCCAGTTGAGGTGGTGAAGCACTGGAAAAGATTGCCCAGAGAAGTTGTGGATGCCCAGTCTCTGGAGGTGTTCAAGGCCAAAGGGGATGGTACCCTGGGAAATCTGATCTAGTGGAAGGTGCACTTGCCCACAGCAGGGATGTTGGAACTAGATGATCTTTAAGGACCCTTCCAAGCAAAGCTATTTAATGATTCTATGATAAGTGATTTGCTTTGGCAATATAACCCTCTTAAGTTGGAACTGGGAATTTTTAAGACAGTGCAAATGATGCTAAGAACTGATTCTTACCTTTCTCAGAGAGCCATACATGACTGCTCAAGCTAATTAATTTTTAAAAAGATGTTAAGCTTTTGTTTTTATTGTTATAATCATTCTTTTACATCATAGGACAATAAAAACTGAAAGGAGCACAATAACTTATTTTTCTCTCCTTACTAAAGCAATACTGATTGTAATACAGCTGTGCACTTCCCTAGTGTGTTCCTGATTTTATTTTTGAGAAGACATTTAACAAATAATGACAATAAAATAAAAAGAACACTTGTACATTAATATAATTATGGGCAAACAAAAATTCATAAGCCTTAGAGAATCAGAAATGCAGAAAAATAAATGCTTTGCATGTCAAAAGGAATTATCTAAGTGTGCAAGATCATCTACTGAACCAGTATTTAAAAACAAACAAACAAACAAAACCATTAAAACACTAATATACTCTAGCTAAGATACATAAAAACCATCAGGCCTTGTTGGCATGCTAGAGATACAAAATTAACCATATGAGTGGCATGGCAGAGCACAGAAATTCTCAGCAATTTCTACCTTTTAGTTATAAACTTACAGGTTGTCCAGGGAACATGAAAATGATTCAAAATCTCAGCTTTTTTTTTTTTTTTTTCTCCACGAAAAACTTCAGAGCATGACTTGCAAACCAGAAAGCAAATTAAGTTCTTTCAAATGTATTGTTACAAATACAGGAGCTGGGACTTCTTTTCCCAGCTAGTGGAATGTAGAGAGATCATTTATTCATGACTTTCACAGGGTCTGCAGTTAGTGGTGCTGCCTAGAGCCAAGAAAGCAGTGAAGGAAATACGTTCCCTGCTGCAGGTACTTGTACCTCCTCCTGGTATTTACTCACAATGTTCATATGAATGTGAGTAGAAGAGAAAAGGTTGGGAGAGATTACATTTTCCATGCTGTATTGATCCCGTGGCTCACTCTCAGCCCTTATGTCCATTTACATACAGCTGGCTGCCATAAGGTTACTTGTACCCAGTACAAAGAAACAGCACTGGAGTGAGTATAGACTGATGAAAGCAATAGTGTGATGAGCTTTAAAGTATCAAGCTGTTTTCTGTGCTGTTCAACCTGTCCTGCATTTCAATATATTTTAATACAAAATCAAGTAATTAAAGCACTGCTGGACAAATAAATAGAAGCAATAAATAAAAATAATGGGCGGAGAGGAGGGTTGTCTCATTTCTTGTTTGCATGTTGGACCATTTGGCCTCAAGGGAAGACATACTTCAGTAAACTGCTTTTCCCTAAGCCAGCAAGTCTCATTGTATTAATCCAAGTGAAGTCCTAATTTTAAGTGCCTTCAAGCACAGTCTTTAATAGTATCTGTTTTTCTGTTCCAGCTGCATAAAAAGCAATAACTCTTAGCAAATTGCAGTTTATTAATTCAAAATGGTTAGAAAAAACAGATACAACAAAAAGGCCAAGTAAAATCAGGCATGGAAGAGATAAGGACTTTGTTGCTGCTTGTTTCCTGTTAGCTGTTCTGCACGTGAACTTGGTTACTCTGATTCATGTTGAGGATATACATTAAGAAATGAGCTGAAAGAATAATTCAGCTTCTTAACTTAATAAAAAATGTTCATCATTATTCATTATTAAATAAACCTGTGTAATAAAAATTGGGTTTTCTGTATATTGTGTTTACTAGTGAAGATTAAGGATTCAACTAGAAATGGCTAAGCATATAATCTGGATTTCTGACACTTTTTTTTTCTTCCCTTTTAACTCTGTGGACAAAATGTGGAAATATATCCTAGTGTATTTTGTTAATTTTGACTTAGTCTTCGGAGTTCTTTCCTCATCATTATGTAGATAGCTACTATATTTCCTCGAATGACCTTTTAAGGCCCAAAAAGTTAAATGCATCGGTGTTCTGGTATATTTCCAGAACTCTCCATACACTAATGTTTATGACTAACATGAATGTTTTGGAAAAGTTTTAAGCTTAAATATTGATTAAATGTGAATGTTTTATTACTCATTATTATTCCATTACTCATTATTGTTAACATTGTTATAGTAAAAGAATTCTAATAGTAATAATATAATAGTAACCCTAGTAAAGTAATAGAAAAGAGAAATATCATCTTGCAGCTCCACTGACATTATAAATGAACCTCATGATGAAGCTTTATGATGTAAAAAAAGCCAAAGCAAAATGACTTCAGCATATCAGAAGGCAACATAATATATATTAACTTTTCCCTGTTTCTTTTTGTTTTAAATTCTGTCCAACAGACCAATTTAATCTCTTCACTTCAAATCCTGACCCAATTCAAGTTAAACAGAATGTTATAATTGACTTGTAAGAGGCAAAGATTTTACTTGAAAAATTGTTGACAAAGACAATCTGATCTGAATACTAAATATGTTTAGAGTTGTTCTAGCATTAATATTTTAAGATTCTTTTTCCTAGTAAAGTATTTGTATTAGTTAATTACTTCCCTGACAAGTCTTTTGATTATCAGATGATCATGATATGTCTCTTTCCAGCTGATATAGGAAGAGTTTATCAGTTTCCTGTTTTAAAGGGCTGGTATTATCTTTTTCCATTTTCCTTCCTCAGCGTGCAACCAGGTGATGGAACATACTCAGCTGGTGAAACTATGTATTTTCTCAGATTGTCTAAGCAGCATTGTCATTAGCATAATGGCACTGGCCCAGTGCTTTGGAATAAGAATGAGCTATGTTTTATTTCTGAACGCATGCAAGAAAAGTGCTAATAATGCCCTGCAGAAACACATAATGTGATTTTTATGAATCACACCTAGTAACTTATTGGGAATTTGTGCCAGATGGGTTTCTGATTAGATTTTCAGCTAAATTAGGAGCCTCTCTACACAAAGATATGCCCATTTAAAGCCCAATGAAAAACACATGGGATGATCAAGTGCCAGGTGATACCAACAATGTTTTTAATTTTTAATTTGTTGGGTATTTCTGAAGACCAAGATAAGAAGTTTCTTTGTTGCTGTTGTGGTGTTTTTTTGTTTTTTTGTTTGGGGGAGGGGGCTAGGAGCAAGACCTTTATAGCAAGTGGATCTCTTCTGCTTGAGGAATCTTACATTAGCTACATGTTTTACAAGCTTTCTTGCTGGTTGTGCAGGTAACCCTTGATAAATTCCTGAAGTGTTCACCTAGAGGTGTGTGCTGTCTTCCTCATAGAAAATTCTCTTCAATATAAAGACTCCATATGGAGTAAATGATGGACAAAAATAACATCATGTTTATTCCATGAAATATTGATGCAGTATGACAAAATCAAATAAGCCTTCCTTTGCAAGTTATTGGTATCCTTTCAAAACATAGAAACAAAACCCAGCTTTAAAGCATCTAAAAATTACTGCATTGGATTTCCACAGTAAGTTTTCAAGAGCATGTACCAGTCTTTAATTGTAGCCAATTTAACAGGCCTTTTTTAATTTATTTATTTTTTTGGTCTTCTTGCCTCACGGCATTTAAAAAATAAATAAATAAATCTATTTTTAACTCTGGATAATTTCTTTCTAGTCTGAAATTTCACATGCACTCCTATTTTAATCTTATTACTCTGATACTTTCTAAATTACAATTAAGTCCCAGTATGCAATTCATATACTTCTAAGTAAATTACTTGTCTCAAAAATACAAATTTCCCTTGGTGTTTCTGTATGGAGCATCTCATATGTATAAAGAAGACAAAGAACTCCAGTGCCTAAATTACCAGACTACAGGTGATATGCACAGCATTAAAAGCATAGCTTTTGTAGTCATATTTTATTCTAAATAGAGCAATAAAAAGTAGCTAGCATCATCAAGCCTGAGAGTTATTGTGTGCATGAAGTGAGTTTTGAAACCTCGAGACAGAGGGTAACCACAATTCCATTAAAGTAGGGAATTGAGTCAAAGATGTTCCCATTACCAGGACACTGATACAACAAAATGAAATATGGGACTATTTCTATTCATCCCCGTCATGATGAATGACAATATAAACATAGATACACCCAGAGAAACACAAAGCATTTGAGTTTTATGCCAGACGAGAGTTATAGGAAAACTCTGATTCTTTCAGATCAGAAGTTTAAGAAATAGGAAAGGGGAAAATAAATATTTACTAGAACGTTCTTGGTAGATGGTAGATTGAAACAAAAGATCTTCATGTGCATCAAAGAAGACTCAAAATATAGGTATTGGAAGTTTGGGGGAAATGACTGTCACTAACTTACCCACATCAGAAGCTGGTGGCATTAGTTAACCATTTTGCTTCCCAACTGGAATTGGTTTAACAGTTATTTCTTCTCAGTATACTTGACACTGCCCTAATAAACTTAGATACTGTGGTTATTCAGGGGAATGGTTATGCATATTAATGTTTATTGGTTTAAGGACAAGAAAAATAGCACAAAACCTCAAGATAATTCACTGTTAAACTCGCAAAATTGAGATCTCTGAGGAGATTGGGTTTTTTACAGAAAGCAGTTTCTCCTTAGGGATTAACTTGGCCATATTTCAGGCAATATCATATATTCAGATTGAATTTATGGTATTAAAAATGTAATTCAATTTAAATTTAATTGGAAACAAAGAGAAGAAAAGCTACCACATTATTATTCATTGATTGGAATGCCTGAAGAAACCATTCTGATCATCTATGCTAACATCACAGGACTGTGCTTAATAATTTCTGCATCAAGCTCATAATTCATACTTGAGTAATATAGGTATTACTCTGTGTAAATCTGTTATCCTGTGTGTTCTAAAAGGACCTCTAGAGTTCTCAAGTGATGAAGCTATATTCCAAATTATTAATGTGATCCTATTATTATTATTCATGAAGCACTCTGCAGTCCAGGCTGAAATCACTTGCTAGGCACAGTACAAGCATGTTCCAAAAAACAGTCTCTCTTTCAGGAAGATTGGTATCAAGTGGCAGACAAAATTGAGGCATATAAATTGTCTGAAGGCCAGTGGCAGAATTGGAAATATGGAGTTCTGCTTTAGTTGTAGAATTGCAATCCAATTAAGTTTGTTATGTTGCCCCGCCCCCCCCTTTTTTTTCCTAATGTATTGACCCTTCTCTGTTTTTTTCCCATGAACTGAATTTTTCTTCCTCCTCAAAATTACATTGCTGTCGTTCTGTTTTAAAAAGAACAATGACAGTATCAAAGAAGCAGTAGATTATAGGCACTCTTTGCAATCTAAAATGGCAGGCGCTCATATTGGATAAATGCTAACCTCAAAGGTACATTTACTGGAGGCCTAACCTCTGCTGTTAATGTTGTTTGGTGAGATGTAAGCTCTGTATCTATGATAACAGAGAAGTGTAGCATGGCAGATTTTTACCTCCAACAGGCTTATGGCTGCATCAGAACCTGAAAGGACTTGACAAATTAGCTATGCTAAGTTCTCTTCCTAGCCCCAACATAATGTCATTGCAGTGCATACTCTGCAGTATCCATCGAACCAGCTTGTAACAGTTCTCTCAACAAGAAATAGTTCAGCTTAAATTGTATTTTTGTAACAAAAACAAAAACCATTAATAAATCATTATATACACTACACACACACACACATACACAAAAAAAAAAAAAAAAAAAAAAAAAAAAAAAAAAAGGAGAGAGGAATAATCACATTTGTTTCAATTATTCATATTTGTGTGACATGAAAAGATTGGGAATTATTGAAACATAATAAGGCGTGACAGAAGGCAACCCAGTGCACAGGCAGCAGGTTCCCAGAAATGAAATTCCAGGTCTCCCTGTTGGTTATAGGCACAAGTTATAGCAGACTGCTCACCTCCTTTGCTCAGATACCTCTCTGTCATATGGGCAGGTCTGTATGGTTTCTCCTGGAGCCATGTGTTTTGGGGCAGTGACACACAGCTTTCCAACCTGCATCCCACCTCCATAGGAGACAGGACCTGTGTTTCACATACTGCCCTTGGGAATTCTCCATTGGGCATGGGTTCTTTCTTCCTTGGATCTGTCTCCGCAAAGCATGATACAGAATAGGTCGCATCTCACCAATTTATTCTTTCATGATTTCAGCTGTCACATGAATAACACATCAAACATTCTCAAAATCAACAACTCTGTGTTGGGGAGGTAGAAGGATAAAGTGGTTTTTTATTATAAATAATCCTACAATAAATGACCAGACTAATCTTTTTTTTTTTTTTTTTTTTCTTCTTAAATTTACAGCTCTACAGGGATATTTTTGCTTTTGTTTTTGGTGTTTGTTGTTTTTGTTGCTGTTGTTGTTCTTGCTGCATTTTTCCTAATTTTATTTGGTTTATTCCTCTGGGGGGGAAAAAAAAAAAAAAAAAAAAAAAGGCCACTTAATTTTGCTATGAAAGACAAATGTTTTCTAGATTGGAACAAAGGTGAAGCAAGTGAACCTTTTACAGGAAAAAAAAATCTGTACCATGATATTTCTAAGGGACAGCACATAAGGGGTTATCATAATGACCTAAAATAATTACTTTAATGAAAATTTGAATTAATAATCACAAATGAATACAGAATGAACTTTTAATATTTCAGACTTTTAAATATGTGACCACTGCAAAGTAAAACTATGCAATATGTCACTCTGAATCGTTATTATTATGTCATAAGGAAAGGGAATATAAGATACATACATTATTAGCTAAAGTAGGTTCAATGAATATTTAAAGCAAATTAATTTGTAAAGACCTAGAGGTTAGTAAATAAGTAAAATAGTCTGCAGTAATTGTGTGTTCTGTCAAAAGCAGACCACAAAAAGCACCAGGAAGAATTCTTGGCAGATCAATGGTGTGGGTCTGAATTAAGGAGACATGTTGTGTGAGGCCACTTTACGTTGTACATTTGTATATGCATATCTATACTTATAAATAAACATATTTATTTACCTCTGTGTGTGTTCATTTGTGTATACTTCATAGAGGAGTAAAATAGGTTTTCTACTTAGTATGAAACCCATGTGCACTGAGCAGTCAATTCTGATGCAATTGGTCTAATTTGTTTATGTTACTTATATAGGAAACTGGTAATTTTTTCAATTTCTAGCACAGTGAAGTTCTAAGCCTGGTACTTCCACATTACCTAAATTCACTTGGGAAATGAATGTTCATCTTTGGGGGAGAGTTGAGACCCTAATGAAGCTGGTCATTGCAGTGAGTCCAAGATTTCACAACCTGTGTTCAGGCCAACTTCCGCATGGTGTTTTTTAATAGTTAATATCTGAGACTGAATTGAAAAGCAATTCTCCTTTAAATATAATCCATGTGGGATTTCATAAGACATTTTACTAAACAGAAACCATTAACATAGTATCTTATTATACTGTAAAGCATACTATGTATTACAGGAACTAAACATAGTTTCAACACTTCAGATGGGGAAATGTATGAGTACTAGCAAGGGATTTCAGAACTTTCCGATTACATTCCATTGTAATCCTGTTAAACTCAGTGGAAATAAATGAACTGACCTTTAAGGTAACAGACTATGAACAGAGTATATTCCTTAACTCTTTAGAGTATTTACAGTTTTTACTTTGATTGTCCTTCCAATTAAATGTAAGAAACTTATATTCTCTCCCTCTCTATTTCTACCTCTGATCTTTGTGACATGGTGAACATAATGAAAACTGAGTTAGCATGGTCCCTTGCTTCCCTCATCTGTGGAGAATGAATGTGTATTGATCAGCAGCAATGCTTGCAGAGGAAATGGCCTGGGACTCCAGGAAGTGTAAATCAGGTGTAAATCAATTCAAGTCAATAAAGCTATGACAACTTATACCAAATGAAAAACATAACTGTATGTTTTTTAATTATTACAAGGAAATTGGAAATTAGTGCTGAACAACAAATAAACAATAATTACAAAAAGCTCAGAATCTGCTTCATCTGGCTTTCAAATTAACTTAATTAAATGCTTTTCCTTGATATTGTTGTGGCCTGGGATATACTAGCTCCTCTCCTGTCAGTGCTCATGCAAAATTACTAGGCAGGCTACAAGAGAACATTGGAATGTAATTATTCAAGATTATATATATATATATATATATATTCTTGAACAATTACATTATATATATATATATATTTTACATATTATATGAATAATTACATATATATATATTTAAACTGTCTTATATATATACTGTCTTAAACTGTCTTAAATATATATATATATTTAAACTGTTTTATATTTATGACATAACAAAAAAGATATTTTCTGGCATTTATAATATTTTAAATGTTCTCTAGAGTACAAAGCATATTTTTTCTGTTATGAAAAAACATAAATGAATATAAAAATAATATAATTAAGGGGAGGTTCAGGGGTATAATGCCCCTAATATTCTTGAAAAATGTATTGATGTCATGCAACCAATTCATAAAACCAGGAAAAAAATCTATTGTTTTGTATTGAAATACTACCTCTATAATTGATTGTTAATGTACTACCAAAGAACCTAAACAAAAGTGGGTTTAACTCTCTCTTTTTACAGTTTTGGTGACTGAAATCTCTTACAAATAACCAGATCTACTTTAAATACAGTGGTCTATATTCTGTATCCACTATAAATCAACAACACTTTTCATAATGAACAGTGCCTTTCAGATAAGTTGTTCATTACAAAACTGTTGAAAGTATGTGTTACTAAGAAAGAGAGAACATAATAAAATACTTGTCAAAAGTAACACCCTACAAATTTTATTCTGGGCAAGTATATAAAGGATTGTCAGAATGTCAGAATTCTTAGCTGTAGGCAAAACAAGTAGCTCTCTCTGTTAACAGCAGTGGTATACACTGTATAGGCAATCAAATATAATTGATATTTTGTTAGAATAGGAACATCTGTAAAGGATGAGCACTCTCCATTATCAGTTGCTAATCATTGTTTTCTGTAAATCTAACTTAAAGATTCTATTTCTGTTCTAACTTTAAGATGCAAACAGCTTACTATAATTAGGATGAAGAGAGGGATCTGAGGGTCGTGGTAGACAGCAAGTTGAATATGAGCCAGCAGTGTGCCCTGGCAGCCAGGAGGGCCAACCGTGTCCTGGGGTGCATCAAGCACGGCATCGCTAGTAGGTCAAGGGAGGTGATTGTCCTGCTCTACTCTGCGCTGGTGAGGCCTCACCTCGAGTACTGTGTGCAGTTCTGGGCACCACAGTATAAAAAGGACATGAAACTGTTAGAGAGTGTCCAGAGGAGGGCTACAAAGATGGTGAAAGGCCTGGAGGGGAAGACGTACGAGGAGCGGCTGAGGGCACTGGGCCTGTTCAGCCTGGAGAAGAGGAGGCTGAGGGGAGACCTCATCGCAGTCTACGACTTCCTCGTAAGGGGGTGTCGAGAGGCAGGAGACCTTTTCTCCATTAACACCAGTGACAGGACCCGCGGGAACGGGGTTAAACTGAGGCAGGGGAAATTTAGGCTTGACATCAGGAGGGGGTTCTTCATAGAGAGGGTGGTTGCACACTGGAACAGGCTCCCCAGGGAAGTGGTCACTGCACCGAGCCTGTCTGAATTTAAGAAGAGATTGGACTGTGCACTTAGTCACATGGTCTGAACTTTTGGGTAGACCTGTGCGGTGTCAAGAGTTGGACTTGATGATCCTTAAGGGTCCCTTCCAACTCAGGATATTCTATGATTCTATGATTCTAAGTATCCACCCTAATTATTTCCTCAAACTCAATACAGTGCAGTTCCCTGGTTTACTTTCATGTCAGTGACAATTTTCTGAATGGTGTGATGGAAGTGTAGACTTTCAGAGCACATAAAAACTTTTCAAATTGGACCATGTAATGACACAATGCAGTTTCTATAAAGTAACAACAAATTGATGTTCTACAGCTTGAGATCGGAAGTGACAGTTTGAACAAGCCACAAAGTGAAAAATATTCAAACTTAAACGTCAATGAAGAAATCCTGGCCTGTAAGTTTCTGTTAGGTACTCTGGTGCCTGTGTTTAGACATTCAAGTTTGAAAATGTCTTTAACCTCCACCTATTGTATATTTACCTGTTTCAGTCAAGTTTGGCTCCAGGGGAAAAAAAAAAAAAAAAAAAAAAAAAGTTTCTGTTAGCATAATGACATCAAAAGCAGTCCATATACAAGATAGAGTTCATAAAAGGTGTTTGTTTTGTTGTTTTTTTTTTTTTTTCCTTCAAATTATTCCAATTAATAATAGTAACACATCAATAGAAAGAGCAGTATTGTTCTTGCAATTCAAAAGAATATCAACTGGCAAGGAAATAAAAAGAAGCAAAATAAATCTAATATAACTTTGGAGATTTGAACTTCAATTTCAATCTTTATGAATTTAATAGAGCTCTACCTTAAAGCAAACAACAAATTTGGTCCTTAATATTTTGATGAGTATCCTACTGGAACATGGCTCCAGCTTGTTACCCCATCTCTGTTAGCTGACATCAATTCCCATCTTGCAGAAATTTGCTTTACCTATTTATTTGCCACAAAACAGCCTCTTCTCCGCAGCTGGTGTTGATCTCCTTTATTCCTGTTCAAGTTTCAGAATGTTCCTTTATTTTCCTCCTGTTTGATCAGTATTCCTTTTTTTATTATTCTCATAAACATTTCCCAGAACTCTTCTTTATTGAGTTTCCTTTTCTTAAATATAGATCTTCAAAATCATGCACAAAATTACTAAGGAAGTTTTAGCAGATCTTTGCACAATGTAGAATGCTTGTTCTTTTGGAAACATGAAGAAGATGCATCACAGAATTGCATTTGTCTGTTTGATGGATGGCTTAGCTTCACCATATTGCAATGAAACACCTCAGCCCTAGAAAAACTACATTTTAATATGAAAATGAAAAATAAATTATTTGTTGATACAGACAAAGTCTAACACATATTTTGATTTTTGATAAAATTTTATTTTGAAGGAAAAAAAAAAAAAGTCAATATTTTTAGGCTGTTCTGTACAGAAAGACCAGATATCACCTTTTCAACTGACCTTCAAGACCACCATCACCTTTTCAACTCAGTTCTCATTAAACTCCTTATCAGTAGTTGTTTTCCCATAATAATCAGCCAACAAAATAAACCAAAACAAACAACAATGACAAAAACAAACAAAGAAACAAAACAGGTAATTCCTTTTTCTTGCAATTCATAGGTATTGCCTGCAAAAGCCAGCAATAACTGTTCCCACAGGTGGATGTTATAGGATGGTCAAAAGGTAATTGTATTCTAGGCAACAACGGAAAGGAAAGGAACTCTTTCTGGGACCGCTTTTTAATCTTTTTTCATTCTATGACAAGACAGACCTAGCTGGAAAGCCAGGAAAGCTGAAGAACTGCAAAGCCTCCAGTTCATGAGGAATATTTTGATATGACATGGAGCCTGAACCATTTGTTCAAGAAGAAGATACTCTGGTCATTTGAAAATGACAAGTGAAAAAGAGGAAGGTTGTAAGAACATCAACTCTTCGTAGGAATAAATAAATCCAGTATGATAAAGGAAGAAAACTCCACATGTCTTACTCTGACTCTTTTTGTATGATCTTTTTAATAAAGTGTTTATTGCGTTAGGTAAAGGCTAAACACGGAGAAGACATAGGTCACCATGGTGAAATCGTAGAGGAAAGACTGCAATTTCTTGCATTGCCTATGTGACATTTCATTTGAAACAATTGAAAACATTGTTTGAAATTATGTTTATTTAAAAACACCATTATGTGCAATTAAAAGAGGGCTGTGAAAGCCATAGAATACTCTCCCAGCTTTCACAAATCCAGCATGCACATTTTCAATTCTTTTCAGGATAAACCAGCAGCCAGCTCACTCTTACGGTCTATTTATAATGAGGTGCTGTGATGTGCATTTGACTGTTGAAACATAAAGCTGTGTGTCATCAGCACTCTAAAACCCTTTCAATCCACAAGCAGTAACACTCCTCGGTGCTTTGTATACTTCCCTGAACAAGAAGTCTTATGCATTAGATTCTCAACATGCCTCAGCAATGCACCTGTGAGGACAGAAAGATGTTTGGTATTGCTTTCTCCATATTCTAGAAAAAAAAAAAAAAAGGTGAACCTGGATTTGAGATAGAAATCTGTGTAGCATGAAGGTAACTGGAGGTAGTAAATAAAGACTGCTGCATGATTAAAATATTCAGCATTTGTGTTTATTTTTAATCTTGGACACTTAGGCTGTGACTAGAGTAAAATTAAACATGGCCAGGATCATTCCCTGGCAATGAAGCCAGCTGGTATAGAATGGCCCCTCTCTACACTATTAAATTCTCATTTCCACATCACAACTGCCTTTTAGGCCAGTCCTTATCTCCCAGCCATGCTCAGGATTTATCTGGAGAGTTTTGACGTGTCCAGCCCAGAACCATGCAAGGGATTTTTCCAACAACTTAACAGTATAGAAAATAGAGGTCCAATGTTACTGATCTATTCAATTTCTTATCACTTTAATATATTCATTTGAATTCATTGTATATGTCAAATTTTCTCTTCTGTTTCTGATCTGCATGGGAGCCGAGAATCAGAGCTAATAATTTATTGTTTGTTTTGTTTGTTTGTTTGTTTGTTTTCAGGTTAGGAAGCAAATATTTTTTTGGTTTTGTTTTGATTTGATTTGGTTGGTTTGTTTGTTAGGATGACCAAGGAATGGTAATAGAAATGTAGGGATTTAACATCCTTCCTTCAGACTCAAGGATAAATAAGGATACACAAAACCTATTGGTCAGACCAAAAGTGCATATAACTCAGTATCCTCTGACAGTGATTAGCAGCTGATACCTATAGAAAAGTAAGAGAAGCAAATAGTGGTGGTTATTTATGATGTGCATTGTCATATACTGCAATAAGTAAGATATGGAGTAAAAAAATTGTTCCCTGGATAGAACAATTAATAAAGCTTGATTTTTTAATGAGAGTTGCACAACATGCCCGTTTGCAATATCCCAACTATGGAAGAGCTAAGAAGCTATGTAATTTCCCAGATTCCCTAAAGCATTATCCTGTGACGCCAGCTCTCCTTTATCATCTGTGCATTGTGTCTCATTCTGTGCTATCTGTTTACAGTCTGGTACATGCTCAGCAAGAGTTAGAGATAGATGTTGTGCCTTCTGTCAATGAGGATACTGTTTTTTTGTTTGTTTTCTTTTTTTTTTCAGTAATGATTCTAAATAAACTTTTAATTGGCTTGTAAGCTCTGTTAAATTACATTGTGATTTAACAATAAATTTAAAAGAACTTGGAAAGAAATTGACTGGCAGAGGAGCAGATGGACTGTAATTCAAACAAACAATCTTCTTAAAAAAGGTTAATAAGACATTACCAGCAAGTTTCTATTTTAGATATACTTATCCTTTTCCATTATCTATATACATACAGAAATACTGATTTATGGGTTCTTCTATTTACATACTATCCATTAGGTTTAGTATGTGTAAAAAGGGCTCTTCACAGCTTTAAAAATAACGTGACTTTAATCCAATAAATAATCAAGTTAACATAAAACATAAAATAGAAAGAGGAGGCAGCTATTATTTTCACTTTTCCTGACAGGTTGAAAGCTGAATTAATAATCTGCCATGTCTGGTATTTGGGAGAGGCAGTAATAGGGTCACATGTGTTCTGTCAAGTAAGTTTTCTTGCAGTTACCACTAATATATCTAGCCATCTCAATAAATGAAAGCAACTGTCATCCCCCGGTACTCCAATATCACTGTAGCGAGTGGCAAAACTCCTACTGACTTTGAAACTATCTGAGTTTTGGAATATTTTTAAAACTGTTGTTTTTCAGCAAGTAGTGATGTTGCAGGACCATGCTAGCTTTACCTGTCCCCAGCAGTGGCAAATGCAAATGCAAATATAGAAACCTGGAAGATGTTATGGTGTGCTTTATTAAGTCTGGATTATCAGAGGATGAGGACTAGCAAACGCATCACAGAAAGCACAGAAGGGCTGCCAGCTGCTTAAGTTACAGCCTTACAGTTACACTTTGTTTATAGTTTGAAGCACAGCCTTGACTGTTGCCTTGAGAAAAACTCCAAAGGAAACACTTACTAACATAACCTTTACATTAATATCTACCTGTTTTCCCAGGCAATTCTATATCTATATGTAGCTAATACATTAGATCATCTAATTTTTATTCACCACATAACTGACTCATTTAAATGCATATGAAGTTAACATCTGCACTTACTGTTGTATTTCTAAAACCAAAATGATATAAATACCTGACACACACTCTTCATATTCAAACCAAATAAATTATCATATTTTTCTGAACTAATAGAACAGTGATATAACATCTATGGGATTACAATACAAAACCCAAGGATCCTTGACTCTAAGTGTTGACTCTAAGACTTAATCACAGATCATCCATTAGGCAAATTTCTCAGCCCTAATTTTCCCTCCTTGCATTTCTATAGAGCTAAACACCATAATTTAGTTAATGGAATAGATTTTTGAGATAGGAGAATTACAGTGAAGAAAAGAAACTCTTCATGCTCACATTGGAAAACACTCTAAATGGAAGCCAAATTCATATTCCTTCAGAGAAATACACCTTGTACATAATCACAAAATATAACCCTATTGTAAGATGAAGCATTACTAGTATGAATATATAAAACTAAAAACCTTAGCAGGAATGCTTTGACCAGTACAAACATTTTACATTAGCTGCACAATGATTTTTTTTTTCATCCTGACAAAGTTGCTTTAATAGACTGTACAGTTGCCACCTCATTTACTTATTCACTCAGCTGAAATGAAGAAGAGAAATATTTTAAAGGCCAGTAAACGCTGAAAATGTGCTTTACTGAATTTATTGCTGATTTCAATAAAATGAAATTTAAGAAGCATCATGTGCCCTGGTTTGATATCTATTCACGATTACACCATGCACATGGTTAAAAATAGAACTTTTCCTGTCAGAGGTATTATCACATGAGCACACTAGATTACCTCTTTTTCAGTCCTCATGGAAACACATTATCAGAACCAGGTACCACTACTTCACTGTTTAGTGTGTCCTCAGAAGAATATACAGTAAATTCTATTTCTGTGACCTTTTCAGTATTCTGTTTTGACTGACTGTCCATTCTAGTCACAGGTTGCTTAGGTTACAAATAGAAGAAGATAGGAATGGCAAGCAAATCAAATTACAGAATACTAAAAAGGTCATACTAGTACCATTTATATTACCCTTCACAGAACAGATGAGGCAGGAAAAGTTACCTCTCCCTCACAACAAAAACTGTAATGGATTCGGTAAACAGCAGGAATGACAAATTCATGTTTATGTCAAATAGTTGTGCTGTAAAGGAATAGCTATAATATTTAATGACCACGTCTGGGACTGTTGTCCTGTTATACTTAAAACTGAAGTCTCTCAGAACTTCTATTTGTTTTGCAATAGTATAATTCATTTCAGAAATAAACTTTAATTAAATCACCCTAAAAGAATTTGCAAAATAATGTTCAGTGAAAAAATATCATACCTATATCAACAACTATTTCCATCTGTATTTCATACATGTTGCAGGAGCATTTATTTTATCACATTAAATATTCCCTTCCCTTCCCTTCCCTTCCCTTCCCTTCCCTTCCCTTCCCTTCCCTTCCCTTCCCTTCCCTTCCCTTCCCTTCCCTTCCCTTCCCTTCCCTTCCCTTCCCTTCCCTTCCCTTCCCTTCCCTTCCCTTCCCTTCCCTTCCCTTCCCTTCCCTTCCCTTCCCTTCCCTTCCCTTCCCTTCCCTTCCCTTCCCTTCCTTTTTTTTTCTTTTTTCTTTTCTTTTCTTTTCTTTTCTTTTCTTTTCTTTTCTTTTCTTTTCTTTTCTTTTCTTTTCTTTTCTTTTCTTTTCTTTTCTTTTCTTTTCTTTTCTTTTCTTTTCTTTTCTTTTCTTTTCTGACAGCCAATGATTCTTAGAATTTCAAAAATCTCTGCAAAATATCTAAAATTTTCTAACATACTCTAGGATTGATGTCTATCGGTATTTTTATTTAGGATTTAGTATCCAGTTGGTTAGTCATTAATCCTACTTGCACTCTTCTATGCTAACCTAATTTTGAAATGGGTTTCAAAATGTTTAGGTGGTGCAATACTAAAGATAAAATATATTCTAAATTCTAACAGATGCAGTGGTGTGGGAGGTGTCTTGCATTTCTTGTGCACCATATCATTAATAATTTTCTTATTATACAATACCTAACATCACAGGAGCAAAACCTGACTTTGAAATTATTTTTGCATTCATTAAGATTTTCTTTTTATCAAAAGGTCATTGAAGTAATCTATTTAAATTAGCTACCCACACTAAATTTTTGTGTTCTAATAAAATGGTGATCAGACAGCTGTGGAACCGAAGTCTGATATGACCGCAGCTAAACAGTTCTGAGGAGGGCAGATCATAAAATCAAAGAATCATAGAATGGCTTAGGTTGGAAGGGAGCTGAAAGATCATCTAGTTCCAACCCCCCTGCCATGGGCAGAGATGCTACGCACTAGATCAGGTTGTCCAAGGCTTGGCTTTGAACACCTCCAGGGATGGGGCATTCACAACCACTCTGGGTGACCTGTTCCAGTGTCTCACCACCCTCTGAGTGAAGAATTTCCTCCTAACCTCTAATCTAAATCTGGCAGAGCAGAGGGGCAGAATCACCTCCCTCGACCTGCTGACCACTCCTCTTTTGATGCAGCCCAGGTTGCAGTTGGCCATCTGGGCTGCAAGCATGCACTGTTAAGATATAACAATCACTTTGGAAGCAAATTTTCCATGGGATTATATAGTTCATAGAGGTGCAGAACATCCTTATCATATTTGGTATAATTTATTCTCTACTACACAAAGATCTTTTTGGTCAATTCTTCAGAACAGCTAGATACAGATCTCTGACCCAACATTACATTTCCCATGCCTACATTGTTTGTTGGTTTTTGATACTACATCTGGAACAAAGACTTCCTAACAAGAGACAAGGGAATTTATTTGGGCCAATTTTCTCCTAGCTCTTATTTATTTCATTTCCCACTTACCAACTAGTTTATT